>NW_025959670.1:0-27127 GCF_023159225.1 Perognathus longimembris pacificus
ATATTCAGTGCAGTTTTTCAACCACACACCAAAAGGTCCCCAATCATACCAAGTATGCTGGGATGTATTCCAAATAGTTGGAAAACTTCCTCGACAACTTTCCCAATGTCTTTCAGTAAAGTTTCAGGTTCAGATAAGTAAAATTGTCACATTTAGGCAGGCCAGCAGGGCTAGCATAATTATCTAATTTATAGGTATGAGATCCCACAGACCAGGAAGACAGTCTAATCAGCCGAGTTCTACTGGAGTTATATGAACCTCCATGCTGAATCCAATATTGATATCTAAAAGGGTAACATGGGGAACGGCCTTGACAGATAGCTTTAGAGAACTGAGAATAAGAGAAGTTAAATGATCTTTCCTCTTCCATAGGAAAGACTGGAATGCCAGACCCATAGAGGGAGAGAGTAAATTAGGAATAGATGTAAAAACAGAGACAGGGGCTTTTGTCCATAAATATGGATGTAATAAAGGAGGGTTAGAAATATAGGCCCAATACATTACCTCTGATGTAGCCCCTACAGGTTACCAGTGCACACCTGTCCATTTGAATGGCCTTATCACTTGAATGAGAATGTCTCACCCCCTTGATGGACAGAGGGGTGTTTGTTGCTGGATCCACTGGAGCAGGTGCTAGAAAGATGGGCTGTCTTCTGTAGAAACATAAGCATACCCTCGCCCCTGGGTTAACAACTCCCCGGGGACCCAATCTAGCCCAACCCCCAATCTAATCCAAACCGGCTGCTGTTTGTTTTGCATAGGCGGAGCTAGGAAGTGTCGCTCAGCTCTTGCTAAAACATCTCCTTGAGACAAATTTAAAAAGTTAAGGACAAATAATGCTTCTGCAATGACAGCAGGGGCTGTTTTATAAATACTTTTCATAGAAGTTGCATATCCCTCAGTACTATCCATACTCCCCCTCTTTAGTTTTGTAATTTGTGTTTTTAATGTATAATGAGCTCTTTCTACTATACCTTGACCTTGAGGATTGTATTCAATTCCTGTAACATGAAAAATGTTATGAAATTCTAAAACTTTTCGTACTTGTTTACTGGAATAAGCTGGTGCATTGTCAGTTTTATTTGAGAAGGAATCCCCATGACTGTGAATGTTTCTAGTAAATGTTGAATGACATGAGTCCCTTTTTCCCCTGGTAGAGGTGTTGCCCAAATAAAAGAAGAATGTGTATCAATGGATACATGCACATATTGTAAGCGGCCAAATTCAGGGATGTGTGTTACATCCATTTGCCAAATTTTATTAGGAGCAGTTCCTGACGTGTCAATTTTTGAGGGCTACATAAATCCGAATCTCCTTGAAGAATGGAAAATAGGTTGAAGGGCAAAGCCAATTGATGTCCCTAGTAACTTTTGAAAATTATTAAGAGTTTTAAACTCTTTAGTACGAATTTTTTATTAATTGGGGGGTAATTACTTGTCTTTTAACTAAATATCCCAGATACTTAAATGGTTCTTCTGTTTAAATGAATTTTATCAGGGGCAATTATTAAATTATACTGTTGAAAGTCTAAAGGCAAAATTTGTAACAATTTTGATACAATATTTTTATCAGGTGCAGCAAATAATAAATCATTTTATTGAAAACCTGTAAAACAAACTGGAGTAGTAATTAAACAATCATCTTGATAGCCATCGTTTTCCTATATCCAACTTAAAACAAACATTTTAAATTTCATATCTCAGAATACATTTTTGATCTCAAGTCTTTTACCAAGCCTGGTTGTATTAAAAGAAATCTGGAGCCTAGGTATCACCCATTGCTTCATGCTGCTTGTTTTTCACTTCCAAATTTCTTATCTAGAAAGGCATTCTAAAACCTTTTAAAGTAGAGGCTTTCACAACTTTACCTCAGCCTGTATTTGCATAGAAAAACTGAAGCCCAGGGGGCACATTGCCTCCTGGTTGTCTGCTTTAAAAGAGCCATTTTCCTATATACAGAGAGTTAATGAAAGTTGTGTACTTCTATCCCCCATTAGTTTATATACTTTAAAATATTTACCTGATTATATGTGACTTAAGATAGTTAATCTTACTGTTACATTACAGTATACACTTAAAAAATTTAGTACCTGATTCATTAAATTGATACCCAAAACAATTGTAACAAGAGTACACTTAGCAGTGTGCCCCAGAATTATAACCATGAGATTTCAGAGTTAGCATATTTGCCTTTTTGATACATCCAAATTGCAAACCTGTACAGAAATCGAGTTATATCAGGTAAATAAACTTTTAACTCTCCTTTAAGATATTCCAATTTTAATCCATCCTAAGGGGCAGTTTTAGAAGTATCAGTCAAATCATACATTTTACCCTGAGGTTTCCAATGTTTATACCTGAAAACAAAAGAAATAAAAGAAAGGCCTCCATTGGCCTGTCCTATAGAATGGGCCTATCTCCATCCTACTCCTTAGAGCTTGATGAACTGCCTTGGGGCCAGCTTGCCCTCTCCCACTATGAATGGACGCCACCCTACGGCTGTCCCATCACGTGGATTGGCTAAACTGCACTTTTGTCAGTTTACCCCTCACTACTGAGGATAGGTTCAAGGGCCCATGCTAAGTTCTTATTTATTTATTTATTTATTTATTTTTAACCATGAATTAAAGAATTTTTAACTATAGTTCCTTTTAAAATAAATAATCCTTTAAAGCTTTTGGTAATGCCCAAATTCAATGATCTTTTGAAGTTTAAAGTTAAACTAACCTATTTTTACATCATACATTTTTAATCTTGAACACATTCACACCCACATACATTAGTGCGCGCGCACACACACATACATACATTCACATATGTAAGTATTAATGTAAACAGAACTTAAAAGCAGTCCAAACAACTATCAGCCATACATTTTTTAGTGGCAAAAGGTATATTTTCCAATCTTACTCTTGTAATGACCAAAACTTAAAACAAAACCTTTAATGAATGATTTTAGCATTGTTTAGTCTTATTCGCTAGGAACTATTAGTTTTAGCAAAGTATCTTAGCATACTAAACACTGAAGATAACTGGGTTGGGGTCCCCTGGAGTATTACTGAGTCCACCTAGCACTTGACTCTTAGTGTTTACTCTCAGGCTAAGATTAGCCTAGCCAGCTGTTTGAACTCAGCTCTTAGCAGCCTGCACTTTTTCTGCCTTCTTGCAGAAGGAGACACAGTACCTAGTAAATGTTTTGCCCATAGACATGTAAATGGACAACAGAAATAAGGGAAACAAAAGTTTAAAAGTTTAAAACTGGTGCCAATCTCAAAGACAAAACTAGTCAAGACAAAACAGAACATAGAAACAGAGGCTTTTACGCCTTGGATGGCATGTCCAGCGTCCACAAGCTGCC
Source organism: Perognathus longimembris pacificus (assembly GCF_023159225.1). Lineage (NCBI taxonomy): Eukaryota > Metazoa > Chordata > Mammalia > Rodentia > Heteromyidae > Perognathus > Perognathus longimembris. Next base: position 3,358 of record NW_025959670.1, read on the forward strand.
AGCCAGAGTGATGGAAAGTCCATAGGGCCCTGAAAATTCTCAGGGGGATCCTCCCCAGTGGAGATTTCCATCCCCTGGCAATCAACCTGCCGAGGCCGCCCACCAGAGGACTTTTTTCCCAATTTAGCACTCCACACGAAACACAACTAATCAAACAAGGACAAAGACACATGAAACATGTAGCGCAGGCGCAAATTAAAAGTGCAGTTGCAGTAAAAATTCTCTTGGGAAGTAAAAGAAAAATCACTAGTCCTTCCCCAATTCCAGGCTGATGGACTAAAACAGGGAATGTGTTCCCAAGGGCCTATTAGTGTGCTAATGAGGCATCAGAGTAACCGTGCAGGGGCTAAATTTTTCCACTGGTTGGAGACTTTAATTCTCCAACACCCAAGCAATTAAAGGGCTCAATTCAATAAAAATTAATAGCTTGAGGCACTCAACCTTTTTTCTTGGAGGCTGCCAAAACTTTCTTATTTTAATATTCCATTTCAACATCTAGGAAATGTGAATGCTAGAGAGGATCCAATCACTGAACATTTCTAAAGTCACATAGGTGTATGCGCTAGGACTCATAGATTATAGGGCTTTAAAATTATATGGATCAAGAACTATTACTGTGCTGTAGAAGTGTGGCCTGACCTTGTATGTTGATTCAGCTTAAGCTCATTGAAATAATAGCACATATTTCAATGGTCAAAGATGAGAAATACATTCACATGCAAGTCATACAGTAACTATAATAATACAATAATAACTGGGCCAGAAAATTCATGGGCTGGACTGTGAAATCAGAAGCTGATATGTAGAAATGCTGTCTGAATTGGGTTTTCTGAAAGGACCCTAAGGTGTTTACTACTGAGTGAAATTTTCTTTTGTCCTTTTTTTTTTTTTGTCAGTCATAGGATTTGAACTCGGGGCTGGGATTCTCTCTGAGCTGTTTTGTTCAAGTCCAGTACTCTATCACTTTGAGCCACAGTGCCACTTGTGCTTTTGTGGTGGTTAATTGGACATAAGAGTCTCACAGAATTTCCTGCTCAGACTAGCTGTTGATCTGTGATCATCAGACCTCAAGCTCGTGGATAGCTAAATGTACGGGTGTGAACAACTAATGCCTGGCTGAAATTTTCTTGTGACCTATGTGTTAATAATTTCCAAGCCTTTTTATTTGTCATTGGAGACATATGAAACCTAAGTTCTCCTGGGATAGTTTTCTAATATTTACCTGTAGGCCAAATATATATTGGCTGCTAACTCTTTCAGAAGAGTCAATTAAAAAATTTCAAAACTGAATAAGTTGGTTAAGATTGCTCCTTTCCCAGTTCTGTTTTGCCCCTTTTTAGCCTTCTGTCTTTCAGTCAGGCTGATTATTTTGCAACGACTGTTGCAACTTTAGACTCAAAAGAAAAGCTCTAAATTACTACGAATGGGTGATGATCAAGGATATTATACTTGAGTTCCTGTCTAATTGAATGTAATGGCACTTGAGAATAAAGATGTTCTCATCCTTTTGACATCGCCAGGCATCCTTTTCGGAAGGGTGAATGGAAAGGTGCGAAAATGAAGGCCATGGGTATTGTTGGGCTCAAAGTGTCATTCCAGGAGCATGGCAGGTGTTAGTTCTATTGTGCAAGGCAAGGTTTGAATCATCCACATGGCATTTTTGTTGAGTTTTAGAGGAAATATTGGCTAAGAAGAACCATTCTAGAGGGTGGCAAGCCACGAAAACAGAAAATCTGCCTGATAAAGAAGAATTTTGGGTGAGACACCATATTGAGGAAATGTTGACAATGTTTGCTAATATATGGCAGTTCATTTCTCTTACCAAACAGAACTCTGGTCCAAGAGTGGAAGTGAGTAGGGAATAAATCTCTATTGAAAATAAGAAGTCCTCCACCACACACATAGTTGTGTCACATAATTTCCTTTTATTTGCTGGCGTCATCATCCTTGATAGAATTCAGCAGTTAGTAGTAGAGATCAGTTCTTGCCTAGACCACACTTAACTAACTTCCATCTTGAAACAACTTCTAAAGTCCAGAATGTTCCCTTCCTTAGCTTATTCTAGTCTTTTGAGATCTTGCTGACTTTTTAAAATGGGATGTTTCTTGCTCAGCATGTTCAATAAAACCCGCTTGTGTAAGAAATGCACCCATCCCTCCAAAAAGACTCACACGATAAGTACAATCTTAAGTACCAATTATGTGTCAAGCCTGTGCTAGGCACACGCAAAGTATTTTGTTGACAGTTGATCATCTGTGAGAACTTATAATGACATTGCGATGTCAGCAGGTGTGTGGAGAAGCAGGGTATATGGAGGAAAGAAGAGATGGATCTGTATTTTTCCCAGTGTGTTGAAGGAAATGTTGAAGGAAGGGAAAGGAAACAGTCCCATGACTACTTGCTCAAGGCGCTGTACAAAGTCTTTTGGGATTTTGTTAGTAGATTGATGGGTGGCCAACATCTACGCCCATTGTTACTGTACATCCCTTATGCATGACTGGCCTTTTAAATAAACTTTCTGGAGATCAGCTTGACATTGCAGGCTATGTGAAATTTTGCCTGGGATTGAATAAAAATGGGTATTTCATGGAATTTTTTAATAGAATACAGGAGACAGAATCATCATGAGTTTTTTGAAAAATAACTTTTGCCATAAAGACCACTTGTTTGCGAGCAGAGGCAGATCTGGTCTCTGGTCAGCTTCTATTCCCTCAGGCTCCTCTGCGGATTCTGTTGTTGGCCTCATTCACGGTCTCTCTCTTGGGTGGTCAGATGTTACAAAGGGCATCACACATCTCTGTCTTGCTTTGGGCCTGGACACACTGATCTTTTTGTTACAATAGGGTTGGTCACCTCGAACTCAACCCTGTGAAAGGTCTGAGGAAATGTGGTTGGAGATGACAACCATGTGACAGATTGCTGTCAGTTCAAGGCCGGTTCCTTGTCAGGGTTGAAAGGAATGACAGGATTATGGTCCCTGGGAAGAGCTCACAGGGGCCTTTCTCAGGGCCAAGGGCACATGGCTTATTCCATGGGGATCATTACACAATACTCAATCATTACACAATATGCAGCACTCGATTCCTAAGGCCTTGATGGTGCGGGGAGGTTGATTTTTACTTCCTCTCCTGTTTTTTGGCTATGTTTATAATTCCTAACATAGTCACTTGGAAAGAGTTGGTAGATAACTTCTCCGGGCCCCTCCCGTGATTCCATCCCTTCTCCTTCTGTGTGAAAACTCATTTTGTAATTTAAACACAAAGAGCAGTTCAATCACCTGTCACTCATGGTCTCAATTACTTGTGGTAATATTTATTTAGCTGCTCTACTGTGGTGGCACTTACTAAAAAATTCATAGAGAATATTAATCAGCTATAATATTATGATAGTATTACCATATTACTGTACAACATTATAAAACAGATTCACAGCAGAGTGTGCTTAGAAAATTTCTAAGTACTGTATGCAAGCATTTAGGTTCTTGACCTAATTAAATATTCATTACGCTAACTTAATTCATTTAGTAATTATTTTCAGATTATATATATAATATGATTTCCCAGTAGTATTTCCAGGGGCTTATATACATATACTTAATGTAATGTTGTGGTTTTTTTTTTTTTTGCCAGTTCTGAGGCTTGAAATCAAAGCCTTAGCACTGTCCCTGAGATGCTTTTGTTCAAGGCTAGCACTCTACTATTTGAGCCACAGCACTACTTCCAGCTTTTTCTGTTTATGTGGTGGGGAGGAATGGAACTCAGGGCTTCATGCATGCTAGGCAAGCACTCTGCTGCTAAGCCACATTGCCATTCTAACATCTTGGGTCTATTTATGAATTGTTCATTGTGCCAGTCCTGAGGCTTGAACTCAGGGCTTGGGTGCTGTCCTTGTACTTTTGTGCTCAAGACTAGTAGTCTACCATTTGAACCATAGGTCCACTTCCAGTTTTTTTGGTAGTTATTTGGAGATGACTCTGACAAACTTTCCTGCCTGGCTGGCTTTGAGCTGTGATTCTCAGCTCATAGACTCCTGAGAAGTTAGGATTACAGGTGTGAGCCACTGGCACTTAGCAGCTATTTTTTTTTGTTTTAAAATCTGATTGGAAAGATAATTTACAATATTTTAAGTGATGGACTGTTTTTCCTAAGTCAAGTATTTTGACATATTTTCTAGGTAAACAGTCATGTTGATGTAAAATATTACATGGAAATATGTTTATGTGTTTATTATGTGGAAGACAGCAATTTGCTTTCTATAATTGTTCATTCACTTGTGAAAAGCCTTTTCCTTCTGTAAATCAGTCTAAAGCTACAAAAATAAGTCCTGAACTATTAGAATCTTATTAAACCATGTATTGGGCACTCTCTCTTCTCTTCTCCTCTCCTCTCCTCTCTTCTCCTCTCCTCTCCTCCCCTTCCCTCCCCTCCCTTCCTGTCCCCTCTCCTCTCCTCTCCTCTCTTCTCCTCCCCTCCCCTCCTCTCTTCTCCCCTTCCATCCCCTCCCCTTCCGTCCCCTCTCCTCCTCTCTCCTCTCTTCTCACACCACCTCTAGTAACAAGGTTTGAATTCAAGGCTTAACCCTGCCATGTATGCCCGCTCAGCTGCTACTTTGCCACTTACACATCTAGCCCAGCATTTCACTGGTTAATTGGAGATGGAGTCTTTTGGACTTTACTGCTTGGGCTGGCTTTGAACCCTGATCCTCTGGATCTCAGCTTGCTGAGTAACCAGGTTTACAGGCATGAGCCCCAGGTGCCTGGCTAAATCATGTGTTTTAATTTTAACCTGTTTTGTTATGTTCAATGTACACAGCTTAGAAATATGTGATGACAGTAATTTGTATGCAGCAAACTACATTATTCCTACAGAATTAGAGAATTAGAGGGCACATTTTGGTCATGAGGATTTTTTAAAAAAATAGATGAGTAGAACCCTTGAAATGACAATTAAAAAAATAAGATGGCCCAATATGTATATGAGGAAGTATGATGTAAAACACAATTTAATGAGTTGTATGGTCCTAGATGCTATGAATTCTGAGGATCCAACAATGAGGTGTGAGCTTTCATACAGCTCAGCTTTCTAAAAATTGCTGTTAATTGATCTTACATTAATTATCTCATTTCATTGCTAGAACAACCTGAATATTAGATCGGGTAAGTGTTGAAATCATAATTTGCATATAAGAAAACATAACCTAATGTATGAAACTGTAACCCATCTGTACATCACTTTGACAATAAATAAGTAATTATTACAAAAAAAAAGAAAAGGAAAACACATAGAGAGGCTGCTGGCTACTCCAAGTGGAGGTGATGGTGTCTTTCTAATTATAAGGCACATGGTAGCTGTGAGGATTATTCTAAAAAAAGTTTGCTGATCAAAGATGGCCTTTAGAACTTTTGATAACATTGAAAACTACTAGGTCAATCATGACTGCTCTCAACCAACTAATTATGCCTATTTAGAAGTAACAATTATTTGAGAGGATATCATCTTGACAGCATTTTCTATTTTCTGAAAAAAAAAGAAATGTAAGATTAGACTCCTTTTCTTTATACTGATGATGATGTAGGAGCTCAATGTAGTTCAGTGCCAATGTGATCTTTTTAAATACGACCTATGAAGTTCTGCCTGATGCTTTGCTCATTTGAGCTAAATTTAAAAATTCAAATGCGAGGGGCTTTTAAAAAATAAGTAAGGAATATATTTCTAACAAATGTTTAATCTCTTATTGGAAAACTAGCACTTTGTTGATTCTTTGTTTTTGTTATTGTTTGTGTTGCATGAATGCAGGTGCTGTCCCTGAGTTCATTCACTCTCTTCCTCTCTCTCTCATTTACTCTCTTTCTTTTATCCTTCCTTCCTTCCTTCCTTCCTTCCTTCCTTCCTTCCTTCCTTCCTTCGTTCCTTTGCCAGTCCTGGACTCAGGTCCTGAGCAAAGTTGCCCGCAGTTTTTTTTTTTTTTTGCTCAAGGCTACCACACTACCACTTGAGCCATTGCTCCACTTTTTGCTTTTTTCTATGTATGTGGTGCTGAGGAACCGAACCCATGGTTTCATGTATACAAGGCAAGCACTCTACCACTAGGCCATATTCCCAGCCCTTCTTCCTTTCTTTTCAAGGCTAGTCCTCTGTCACTGTGAACCACACTGCCACATCCAGGTGTTTGTTTTCCTTTTTGTTTTGTAGTTAACTGGAGATGAGACTCTTTAAGAGACATTCTTGTCCTCATTGGCATTAACCCATGATGCTCAAAGCTCTGCCTCTTGAGTAGCTAGGATGACAGACAGGCATGAGCCACCAGCACCCTGCACATTGGGACACTTGTAAAATGTAGATTTTATGCTTAAATACCTCTTCTCCACTGCCTTATGGAAGGAGCCCAAGTTGACCCCAGCCTTTTTAAAATTTTCCTAATACTTATAGCATTCAGCAATAGGAATTCCTGGTTTCTAGAAACTTGTTTTCTTCCTGCTTTTCTGTCTCTGTCTCTTCTTCCTGGAATCTTCCCCATTCATGTCTGCCTGTCAAATGGCTACCCAGCCTTAATGACCTACACAGACGTCAAGTTGAAATGATAAGCATTCTCTTAAATCCTCCAGGTAGATCAGAAGCTGTGCTAGTACTGGTTATATTGCTCTTCCTAATAATGCCACATAATTCACATGCAGTTTGTTTCTGAGCTGGTCTGTCTCCCTTGTGTCTTCCTCTATAGCACATTTGTATCAGAATTCTATGGAGAGTTGGGAAACAGATCTCAATGAACTCGTGTTCCAATAGGAGGTGATTTGGTTCATTCTAGCTGATACCTCTATTGTCTATATCTATTAGATAATGGGGTTGGGTTCAAGGACTTCCAAATGTCATTCTTGCCTTCAAATTTGGCCTTGTAAAACAATTTATTTTAATAATAGGACACGGAAGTTTACATTCTGTTATATTTTGTTAAATGGAGATACTGTAATTCTTTTTTTTTTAAATCTTGAAGTCTTTGTACAAAGGAGTTGTATTCACCATATCAGTTGAGTACAATGCATCCCCTTCCTTCATTCTCCCCATCTCTCCTAGCCTCATGACTTGCCTCAGCTTTCTTATCCTTAAAAGATATGTACAAAGTACACCACGTGTGGGTAGAGAATGTTACAGGTTGAACAATACTGAAACATATTGCATCTGAGAATGAAGATGGCAAAACAAAACTCAGTGAAAGCTATTGAATAATAGGGGTTGAGAGGGCAGAGAATGTGAGAGTAAAAGAAGGATTAATTTAACATACTGTATCATCATTTATAAAATCTCTTTTAAAAGGTGCTAAATTGAAGAGCTCTTTTTCTGCAAGTAGTGTTTGCAGTAAAAACGTTGTTCGAATTTTGAGATGATTTTCCCCTTTTTATTAATATTAAATTTAGTACAAATATTGTAAAAGTTAAATAATTTTCCCCCAGACACTCAATGTTCGATCTTATAATGTGAAATAGAAAGGAAATCAGCATGCAGAGTAACTATGTTGTGAAGGTTTGAAAATAATTATATATATAAATAAATGTACTCCCTTGAAAGACACTGGTCAAATTTCTCTTCTGCAAAGTTCATAGTATATGATGTGACAGTACTATTTAATATAATTAACTACAGAGGTTTAGTAAATGTTGCCCTCCAAAGAAAAAATCCAAGATGGTAGGTGGGATTTTCACATTACGGTGAGTACATTGTTGAAGTAGACATAGTTGGTCTCCTGGGTGTGCTTTATCACTAAATGCAAGAGCTCCACTCACCTAATTTATTTTAGCAAGGGAAAGACTATGCACTTGAATAGACACTTAGGTCAGAGAAAATACGTTCAAAAGAGTTAGTTTCAGCTAGGTAAAGTAGGATTTGGTACACTCGGCATTTTCTCTTCCAATTTTTTCTAGCAGCCAGCATTATTTTTAATGACCTTCATTAAATTTTTACAAATCAGCACTGCTTATCCATGTTCTTAAAGATATTTGCACTTAAATGTTTTGGAGTAAATACCAGTAACATAAATAGTGCCATATTCATAATGTGTCTAAAATAGTATGCTGGTTATTTCCCCCCACTTAGGTAGCATTGGTGTAGCCAGTAGAAAGGACTCATTTGGAGGATCAGAATTGTTGGAAAGTCTGGCTCCACTGTTAATGAGTAGTTTAGGATTGGAAGGTCTTTAAGTGCTTCCAGCCTAAGTTACCTACTCCATCAAAAATAGAAAGAGAAGCGCCTCTTGATGATTAGCAATACTGCATGGAGCTCTCTAGAACTAATACAGCATCTAAGGAATTAAGTCTATAATCACTGCCATAGAATGACGCTAGTTAAGAGTTATGTTATTATGGTCTTCAGAGTCAAAGTTTTAATGAAAGAATTGTATGCTACAGGTTTTCCAGTGCCCAGCCCATGTTAGTCTTAATAAATACTAAAGAACTGAGTTAGTAAAATGGTGTGCAAAGAATGTTTACTTGAGCGTCTCATTGGTGCCATATGGTATAAATATGAGTAGGATAACTGCAAAGAAGCTTCAGAGTGGAGAAGTATCCAAATATCCTCAAATTCTCGAGCTGTCCAGAAAAAGAACTTGGCTCCATTCTCCAGAAAGTTCCAACAGAGGAACTTGCCTCCCAAGGCTTCGGCTGAGGATAGACATGGTTTCAGGGGAAGGTGGTCACTTCCAGGAAGGTCCCACTCTGGTGGAAAATGGTCTCCTTGTAAGGGCAGGAGTCCTGTGGGGCCTCATTCGTTGTGGAACCTTACTAAAACCTGGCTGGCCTCGCCTGAGCAGGGAAAACACGCCATGTTTAGCATTTACTCAACTTTGCTCATTCATACTAGGGTATCATGATGGACCCTGAGTCTTTTTCTGTTTCATTAATTATTGAATTAGGTTTGCGTGTATCTTTACATGTTTCATTTTAGAGTATGTTGTGCCTGTTGGGTGCTTGAATTCAGGGCCTGGGAGTGGTCTGAATTTTTACTTTTTTAAAATCAAGATTAGTGCTCTACCACATGAGCCACAGCTCTACTCAGAGGCTTTTTTTTTTTTTTTTGACTGGTTACTTGGTGATAACAGGCTCACAGTCTTACTGGTAGGGCTGGCTTCAAACAGCAACCCTCAGCTCTCAGCCTCCTCAGTAGCTGGAGTGTAAGCATGAGCCAATGGTGCCTAGCATATTTTGTTAGTTTTTGAGAAATAGCTCATACAGGTTAATTGAAAAGCAGTAAAAAATTATTTTTTTTTATTCTTTAATGAAACAGCTTACTTAACAAGAAGAAATTCCAGAACAGGTATCTTGTGTGTTATGGAGAGGTGGTCTATGTCCATGCATAACAGTGGCTTGTTTTGCTCGCTTTGCATTCTTGGATACTAGACATTGCTTTCCACCTCAACAGCCATACTTTACGGTATGAAATATATATATATATATATATATATATATATTTATATATATTTATGTATTACTACATACGTAGGAATCATGAGGATGTGGGCATACATTCTTTTTCTAGCAGAGTTATTTTGTATAATGAAGTATTTTCTCTGCAGAGAAATCAAAGGAAAACGGTAAATGCTAAAATTATTGCAGATGTTCTTTAGTCACCCAAATCTCTTGATGCTGATGCTATTTCCTCTGCATTGTTGCGTGTTCTCCTTGTAATATGTTACAGATAGAAAAGCTTTTTTTTCTGGAAAAAAAATGCTCCGAAGTGAATTTTCAATCAGTGTGACAACTTAATTGCAGTCCAAATTTTATGGTGAAATAATTTCAACATTTGAAAATTTTAGATTTTTCCCCGAAATAATTTCTTGTTCCATGTACAGTTTTTCCATTACTAATGAAGTGATCTTGATGAATTTGTGTCAGAAATAAGGAAAGTCGCAATGGGCTAGATCCAAACAGCAGATGAACAGTAAGAACAGGACTCCAGTTCTCTTAGGCTGGCTCATCCAATGCTATCCATAAGGCAGATACAGGAAGTTATGCTGACTCAAGAAAAAGAGCAAAGAATTAAACATTTTCTTATGCTGAAAATTACAATGGGATTTTATTGAGTTTGGTCAAGAACACTGTGAACATTTTTTTTGAGCTTTTCTCTAGTTTCCTTATTTTGTGGTGGTCTTCAGATTACTAGATCTTTACAAATCCACATGAATAAAGAACATTTACTGTTCTGAATTGAAATAGGTTGTTTGTTTGTTAGCTACGACTTACCTTTAAGGTCGCTAGAGGATTTAATTTGACTTGTATTTTAGACTTCATTTTTAATGAGTAGAAATTATACTGGAAGGCAGGGTCTGGCTGTGTTGCCTTGGCTAGTATTAAGGCAAAGTGCTCAATCAATTCTTCTGTCTCAGAGTCTGGAGTCACTGGGTCTGAAATGTGAGCCCCGGTGCCCCAATACCCAGCTTCATTGCATTTCCTTATTTTCCCAGGTATAGGGATGAGAATTTGATTGTGTTTGTCACTGAGTGACAAAAGAATTGGGAGTCTGTTTCATCTTCCCCCTCTTCTCTCTCCTTCTCTTCACCTCTCCTTTGTCTTCCCATCCCCTTCTCCCTTCCTTCCTTTCCTATTCCTCTCCCCTCCTTCTCTTGTCCCTTCCCCTTTCTCTCCCTCTCTTTCCCCTTGCCCCTCTTCTGTTCCGTTCTCTCCCCCTATCCAGCTTTCTTCTTTTTCTTTTCTTTTTTTTTTTTTTTGGCCAGTCCTAGGCCATGAACTCAGGGCCTGAGCACTGTCCCTGGCTTCTTCCTGCTCAAGGCTAGCACTCTGCCACTTGAGCCACAGCGCCACTTCTGGCCATTTTCTGTATATGTGGTGCTGAGGAATCGAACCCAGGGCCTCATGTACACGAGGCAAGCACTCTTGCCACTAGGCCATATCCCCAGCCCTCTTATTCTTTTCTTGCAGCACTGGGAATCAAACTCAGGGTCTTGAGCATGCTAGGCCAACCCAAATGGAGTTTTTTCTGATATTATATTTGGAAAAAATGACTGTGTTTTTCAAATATTGTTAATCCCCTAAAATTCTCATCCCCCAAACACAATAATCCCAAACCCTATGGAAGTTCACAGCCAATTAAACTAGTTGTAGTTGAGTATTTGAGTTTGTTCTTCTCCATCATGAGATTTAGGATGACCTCAGATGTGGGCCATGCAGTTAATCTGACAAAGGCACGGGCCATACCAGCCTGGAGAGGACTTCCAGAAGCAGGTTGTCCAGAGTCTGGCTTGACATTATTATAACTAGATTATAACTGTAATTTTGGGTTGGTTTTCATCAGACGATGACATGCAATTCAGCTATACAGAAAGAAATGTGTATCCACAATTTTTGGTCATGTTCTGTGGCTGAGAATAGCCTGTGGTTTTTTTCTCCTCAACAATGAATACTGTTTCAGATGGTAGTTAAGATGATCATATTAATTAGTATGAGGGCATCTATGTAGTTATGAAATCTAGTCCTAGGTCATTAGGACAACATCCTCTGTTCACCATATCTTACAAACTTTAGTACCAAGAACATAAAAGTCTTTGGGATATTTTTATGATGTTGGAGGTTACACATTAGAAGCCATAAGTTTAATAGGGGCATTGTCTCTTCAGAAGAGTCTGTCTATCACATGTGAAGATTTCTAAACCTCCCATGCCTTTGCCACATCATGGCGATGAATCCTAATGTTGGTATTCTCAAGTTATTTCTAAGTTTTCAACATAGTTCCACTGATAGTAAGAAACATTAGAACTTCCTGTTCTTTAACGTATATACCACAGCAAAGAAACGTAGGCAAAGGTAGGACCCAGGAATCAATGCCTGTAACCCTAGCTTCTCAGGAGGGTGAGATCTGAGGATTGCAGTTTGAAGCTACTTGGGGCAAGAAAGCTTATGAGACTCTTATCTCCAATAAACTACTCAGAAAAATCTGGAAATGGCACTGTGGCTCATGTGGTAGAATGCCAGCCTTGAGCAAAAGTTGCTTGGGACAGTGCCCAGAGTTCAAGTCCCAGGACAAACAAACACAAAAATCTCATGCAAGTGTAAGAATTTATTGATTTGGTATGAATTTATTGTAATAAACACGTATAAAGACAATATCATTGTTGAAAAAGACTAAAGAGAAATCAGTGTCAATGTGTTTGAAGAAAATGGGGTCATTTCATGTTTAAATCTGCCTTTGGCCTTTTTTATTGCATACAAGTTGTCTAGTCTGACATGTTAGGTTGTGTTGAATGCTCTGCTCCGGTTCTCTAATGGTACCAAATAGGGTAATAGATTAGAACTAGGAGAGATGAGCAGCTACAGCTCATATTTGCCTTGAAATCTTGAGCATTTTCTGATTAAATCCTGGGATGATCAGTGAGTCAACTTTGCTCAGCATACTAAACCATGATTTTCCCCCCATCTTGGTGACATGGTTGAAATTGTAAATATCAAGTGTGTTTGAACAAGAGCATGATCCATAGACCTGGATCTGAACCTACTTCACATATGCCTTATTACAAGAAGACATTATAAATCGCCTAACTAGAAATTAGAAATCTACCTTTTAGCAAGTCTATTTTGAAGTTGGAAAATACTCGTTTTCCTCTGCAAAAGAATGGTCTCTGTAGCATCCAGTGAAATGGATTATCTAATATCAGAGATACGAACCTCAGACTCACAGAAGCCAGAAGGCATTAGTCGACCTTGTGCTGGGCTTAATGGGATAGATTTTTAGAAGAATTTGGCCAACAGCACACAAGTCTAGCTGGGCATTATAAATCTAGAATGGCTCAGGATGAATTTAACCTCACTCCCCGACCCATCTTCTTCTCCTGTGTCTCCCAGTGAATGGTGTCATTGTCCAAACCAGACTGAAGTTGCCTCTTTAAATTTTAATTTTGGAAAAAATGGGATTAAGTGGTGAAAGGTGCCAGAGAAAATGATGAATAATGGAAATAGGTAGTAACTACTGGCCTGTGTACATGTTAAATAATTGTTTATGTGAATGTAAGCACTTAGAATTACAAATGAATATCTTTCATAGTTGATTTCATTTCTGTGGCAATCTTAACTCCAGTCCTAAGGCACACAAAAATATGAGTGAGACTGAACTGTTATTGATTACTGATGTGACTCTACTGGTGTCAGTCAACAAGTGGTGAGATTCTTCTTTTGTCAAACTATTGCTGAGACTGAGCCATTGTCAAGTGTTGGTGACACATTACTGGTACCATTCCTGCGGAGTCAGAACCAGAGCAATGTCTTCTGTAATTGAAATGAATCGACTTTGCCTTGGAGCTTTACTATACTAAATCAAACTAGAGATGGATGAACAGGAAATACTCTTCTGTCTCAGTGACAGAAATTGTCTGTCTACAGACATTTCTCTTGGTCACTATGGCAACTACCCCTCCCCACACTTTGCTAGCCATTAAGATGTATCAAGACAGAGATGACTGTTTGCAGCATCAGGTATTTGAACTAAAAAGAGATTTGCTAGAAAGTTGGAAAGTTATTTCTTGGAGGAAAAGTGAGATCCTTAAAAACCTTAATTGACTTTTTTTCTTACTTGAAAAGTAGTTTGTTTCTTTCTTCAGTGACGGTGAAGCTGTATGCATAGGACAATCCATGCCCTTCATGCGCCTGTGTTTAGGAATCTGCTCCCTGGCAGTGCCCTGGCAGGGCAGAGTTACATAGACAAGCAAAATCTCAGTTCCTGCCACCTGGGGCAGGCAATCATAGTCAGGGAAATGAAACCTAAGGAGCAGATGGATTTCAAAGTGATTTGTAGACTTAAAAGTGATAGGAAAATATAGTAGTTTAAAAGTTTACCAAAGCAATCAGGGCTGGGAATGTGGCTTAGTGGTATAGTGCTTGCCTAGCATGCACGAAGCCCTGGGTTCGATTCTTCAGTACCACATAAACAGAAAAAGCCAGAAGTGATGCTGTGGCTCAACTGTTGGCATGCTAGCCTTCTGCAAAAGAAGCTCAGTGACAGTGCCCAGGTCCCTGATTTCAAGCCCCAGGACTGGCAAAAAAAATTACAAGCAATAAATTAATAAGCATTACACAAAAAGTAAAAATATTCCAAATTGGTAGGCCATTGCTCTCAGAAAGAGTTCAGCGACAACGCTTCTGAAAGGGCAGTGATTGGATTTAGAATGACTATATTTAGGAATCAGTCATTTAAGTATGACAGGCTCTTCAGAGTAGATAGTCAGAATACATGGAGAGCCGTTTAGAGGCAGAACTTGGGCAGTTTGTTGGGATCATGGCAAAGTGGCTAAAAGCATAACGTGGAGGCTAAATGTTACGTGGTACCAATACACTGTTCATGGTCCTATTTGTTGTTGTTGGGGGTTTTTGTATGACATTTAGCTGAAAAGTTAATTATAAAATCATAAAGTTAATACAATTATAACTAAAATTCATTGAGTGCTTATTCAATAGTGCAGTCAGGCACTATTTCAAGAGTTTTGCATGTTTTATTCTCTAATTAGAGGGGATAAGCACTATTTTTTCTTAAAAAAATTATTTCCATGTTTGCAGCTGATAAACTGAGGTACAGATAGAATAAAGGTCAGAGAGCAAGTAGTTCACAGCCACTGATCAAGTCAAGCAGATAAAGCTCATAGGGTTAGTTAGTGTCATATGGGACAGCGGCTTAAAAGTAAAAAGGTGTCTAGAGAGTGTAAAGACTGGAAAAATACTGGATTTGTGACAGGGGTGTGGGGGGAAATCCCTTTTGAACTCTGCACAGAAGAGTCACATGAAACTATTTTGAAGAGAAGAAGCTGGGTGAATCCAGGGCACCAACTAGAAACCATAAGACCAGGCTACAAGTTTCTCAGCTGGGGAGTAAACGTTTGAAGTAGAGTGAGGGCAGAAAGGATGGAAAGGAAGGCCTGGCAAGGGAATTCATTTGAACCCTGCTACTAATTGGTGAGGGAGAAGAAGGCATTAATGATGATTTGTGTGCTTTTTTGGGTTAATGGTGATTGCATTAGCAGGTGGAGAGCCTGTTCTTTTATTGATTGAACTTCCTAATGCTGACCATTCTCAAGTACCCTTCCTTTGAAATTATCTTTCCTCCTTTGTGCTGGTGATAACTGTTGCACCTCATCTCTCCTCTCTCCCCACCCTCCTTCAGTGGTTCTTTTCTGAAGTTGGCACTCTTCACTATCCAATCTGGGACTCATTTCTTTCCCTCTCCACTATGCTACAGAGTAGATATGCTGTCCCCTTAGCTTCAGTCTGAAAGCTGCACAATTTCATGGAGGAGACAGCTGGGATCCATTCCCCTCTTCACCATATTAGCTGTGGTGTGGAATAATAGTCTTTGATACTGTTTTGCTCGTGTGTGAATGTGAATGATACCTCCATAATGGAGTTTTTCAATGCACCGAGTCTAGAGAAAAGGCTCCCAACACAGTGGTCCCTTGACAAGTTTTATTTGCTCTTTTTCTTTTCTTCCCTCTTCCTCCTATCCAAATATTTCCTTTCAGTTGAAGTCACTTCCCTGATGGGGATTCCTCCTATGTTAACAGAAATAGTCATGGTTCTCGTTTGCTTGCCAAATGTTAAACTGTGCACAATCACCTTTCATAGACAAATAGCACAGCGATTGTCTTTTGGTTTCAAACATGGAATGAGTTAAAACTCTAAAAATATAAGAGATAGGAACTACAACAGAGTTATAATCATAAACGGGTTGTACGTGAAACAAATTCAGACAGAGGGGCAAAGATTTATCTTCCAGTTGGACTCCAAAATACAGCATAAAACAAGCTGTAGGAACATAATATATGAAAGATAAAAATTTCCAACCCCCTTACATATCTCGAAATTGTATTTGTACAGATGTTATGAATGATACAATAGCTGATCTTTAATGTAGAGTAGGAATTTTATTTGATGAAACAGATGGTATTGAAAAACTTTATCTCAGCAAAGTACTGACTCATACAGAATAATATGAACTTTTTCATTTTGCAATGGGAGGGTAGATGAGCCTAAGTAAACTTGCTAAAAATGTATTAAAAAACCTAAGCTCTTCAAAATAAGCCCAGGGACAGTTCCCAGGCTATGAGCTTGAGCTCCAGGACTGGCATAATAGGAAGAGGAAGAGCAGGAGGATGTGGAGGAGGAAATGCTTAGGGTTAGCAGTATGAAGTGGGACTGTCCTGGGTTTATTTAAACTCCAGCCTTGCCATTTCCTACTTCTGTGACTTAATCCAGTTACTTAACTTCTTTGAGTCCAAGCTTTTTTCTCCATTTGAGAATAATAATATCATCATGTGGCATATGTCCTATTAAGTGGTTACCTTTATATAAAGACATTCATTCAGTGTCTAGCAGAAGATATGTAGTAAGTGCTAGATATTGTTGAAAACTGGGTGTGAAGCAGTTGCAAGCCTTACTAATTAGGTGCTCTAGGGAAGGTTTGTTAATCTTAATTCCTCAGCTTTTTTCTCTCTTTCAGCCAACCTTCTCAAACTTTCTTGTAAGAACTAAAGGAGTTGTGTGTGTGTGTGTGTGTGTGTAGGGTACTTCACACTTTATCTAGCCTAAAAGAAAACTGATATAGAGTCATAAAAGAAGTTGTGTGTAGTTTTATTAACCATAATAGAAAGTTTAGACTTAATTTCAAATATTCTAAGAACACATTGGAAAGTTTTAGCTAGAAAAGTGATGTGCCATGTTTTAGAAAGATCCCCTTGATTACTGTGGTGTTGTAGAATGATTGGGATCAAGGAGTGCAATGGGAGAGCCAGGAAGCAGGTTCAGACACGCTATCAATAACTGTGATGCTCAAAACCATGAAAGAAACAGAGACATACTCACTAGACACTATGTTGAAAATTAACTATATAACTTGTGGGGGGAATGGAAGAAAACACAGGGAGAGAGCTTGCGGAAGGGGTGACATTGTCTAAAAAGAAATGTACTCATTACCTGACATGTTCTTGTAATCTCTCTGTACATCACCTTTTAAATAATAAAAGAATAAAAAATTACAAAAATAAAAAATACAGGATAAATAGCACCTTTTGCCATCCATAACTATTTTCCGTATATTTAAATAAAATTTCTAACGAAAAAAAAACAAAAATCCTAAGCTCTTGTTCAAATATAAACATTACCTGTAAAAGGCTTTTCCCTGATTGAACTCATTTTCTTAGAGCCCATTCAGTATCTCATAGGTAGTATTCCCTCCATTTTTAATCAACCTATTTATAAAAATCTACAGGTAAAATGATACATACTTATCAAGTACAACATATTTTACACATAGAGTGGTTAAATCTAGCTAACATATGTATCGCAGATTATTATCATTTTTGTGGTGAGAACACTCAACATCTACCCTGTACTCTCAGAAGGTAGATTAAGAGTTTATGCGTAAGACCCAAATTTACAGGAGGCCTAGAGATTTAATTGCCAAGACTTCAGCAATGGTATTGGCAAATATCAAACTTAGGTCTTTGTAATTCTTAGACGTTTTGCCATGTTGCCACAAAAGCCTCATGAGCATTAAGAGGATTTCAATTGAACACTAGTCTGAAAAAATGAGGTTTTGGTGAAATTGGAAAAATAATAATAGGATGTGAGATTAAAACTCTGTTAATCTTTATTCTTGATGATTCTTTCTACTCCTATTCCTCTGAAAATCTAAAACGATAGAATCTCAAAATAGATTTCAAAAATTCAATACCTCTCAAATATTCAGATGAGAATATACATGCTTCCCAGTAGTAAAGAGAGGAACAAGTAAGTTATAAGAAATAGCCCAAATGCCTATGGTCTGAAATCCTGTCGCACTCTTATTCTTCTCATTCCATACCTGTGGCTTTAGAGTAAGTTTCCTGTGATCAGCTGACAGAAGAAGAAACTGGGGCCTGCTTTACAGAACCTTCTGTGTGATATTCAGGCACCATGTAAGAGTAGATAGTTGTAGCACTTTGACTCTGTACTAGGATGACCTTGAAAGGACGCTGGTAAAGGGAAATTCTCTAGGTGGGCAGAACATTGAGCAGTGTCTCTGGTGGTTGGCTTACAAGGAGTAGTGGCCAGTTGAGTGACTTTATGGATGTATGAGCTCTTGTGTGAATTGTTTGGCTAGCTGGTTAGGGACTTAGAAGAGGCATGACTGGAAAATTGGTCACAAGGAAATTGGGGATGAGGTAGGTGGTAGAACTTGCTGAGTGGGCACAATACCAAAAGATAACCTGAGTGGAGGATGATGTTTGTAATTAAGTGAAAAGATTGCTCCTTTCTGTGGCTAGAAATCATCCTTTTTCCCATGCCACTCCTGTTCTTACACAATGGAGCCATGTGCAAAATGGCCATGAACCACTGGGTGGGGACTATGCATGGCTTCGAAAGCATGACTGACTCGCCATGCTGACCCAGCTATGGCCATTGCTGATTGCCCAGTCAGCTGACCAAAGAGATGAGTAGTGGGTGGCTGATAGGGTACTGTTTTCCAGAATGATTGAAGCTAATGATGGTGGATATATTTCTTCGGATCACTTTTGTCATAGAGCAGTATTTGTTCTTACTGGAATTCTCATTTCCTATATATACACCTTCCTTGCATGCAATGATTGTGATAAATTACCATCCATGGACTTATAGAATGTTTGATCTGCCATCATGGTATTCAAATAGCATTGCTTCTGGTCAAGGGACTCACCTTCCAGCAAAGGATAGACATAATGCTCATGGTGGTAGAATTCACTGGTTTGCTATGACATCCTGCAGCTGCTGGCAGGACAGTGTGGTGGAAGACTTTGTCATGATGCCATAACTCCCATCAAGCCTACCAAGCTTCCCCAGGAGACTGTGATACTGTGAATTGAATAGGTGGGATTTTTCTCTGAAATTAGAATCAATGGATTGAAGAATCATATGGTGAACATGGTAGTGACACCACCCACGATTACTCTTAGTGACCCATTAACACAATTTTTGTTTCCTGTTCCTATGATCTTACTTTGTGCTGACCTAGAGGCCTTTGTCCTAAAGGAAGGAATGTTTCAATCGGGAGACACAATGGTTCCATTGAACTGGAAGTGAATTCTGCTCCCTGGACGCTGTGGCTTTCTCATGCCTCTGAATGGACAAGCAAAGAAGGAAGCTACTGTGCTGGCTGGGGTGATGAATCTGTTTGCAATCAGGGGGTATCGGAAAACTACTTCCTAGTGTCTGGGTCCTAGAAGATCCCCGAAGGTGCCTTTTGGTATTAACGTGTTCTGTGATTAGGGTCGATGGAAAACATTTTTTTTTTTTGCCTGTCCTAGGGCTTGGACTCAGGGCCTGAGCACTGTCCCTGGCTTCTTTTTGCTCAAGGCTAGCACTCTGCCACTTGAGCCACAGAGACACTTCTGGCTTTTTCTATATATGTGGTGCTGAGGAATCGAACCCAGGGTTTCATGCATGCTAGGCAAGCACTCTACCACTAAGTCACATTCCCACCCCGATGGAAAACTATTACAGTTACCATATCTAATGGACTATCAGTTGTACAGACCCTTTAAGAATGAAGGTTTGTATTACCTGGCCCAGTATAAAACCATAAGTAGCTTGGTGAGACAAAGGGAAAACAGAATAAGTAGAGAGAGAAAGTAATTATAAGTAACCACAGGTGACCACATGGGCAACTGTAAAATAATTGTCAGGACTATGTCTTCTTTATTTACTTATGATTGTATTTGTGCATTTAGGAGTTTTCTGTGCACATATGTAAATATACTAAGCCCAGTGTTCTCCTTAAGTTGCTTGTTATGTAACCTAAGAGGTATCGTAGTGTTAAGTGTTGTTAATTTGACATCACTTGCTTTTTTTTTTTTTAATTCGGTTGGTCATGGGGCTTGAACTCAGCCTGAGAGCCTGCCCCTGAGCTTTTCTCCTTAAGACTAGCACTCTACCACTTTGAGCTCCACTTGTGGATTTCCAGTGATTAATTGGAGATGAGCATCTCAATGGATTTTTCTTCCTGGGCTGACTTTAAACTTTGATCTTCAGATCTCAGCCTCCTGAATAGTTAGGATTACAAGTGGGAGCCACCAGTGCCTTGCCTGGTACATCCTATTATTGCACTTAAATGATTGGATCTTGTGAAGTATAAACATTGCCCATGTACTGGTGTGTTCCTTCTGGAGAAAGGCTAGTTTGTCTGGTTATATATGTATGAATTATGATACAAGGATGCTTGTTACTGTCAGTATTGAGAGATTGGGTATAATGTAAGATGATGTATATTGATAAATATGAGCAGATTTGTGAT
The DNA here is from genome assembly GCF_023159225.1 of Perognathus longimembris pacificus. NCBI lineage: Eukaryota > Metazoa > Chordata > Mammalia > Rodentia > Heteromyidae > Perognathus > Perognathus longimembris. Next base: position 23,643 of record NW_025959670.1, read on the forward strand.
AGTTAATTGGTTTATGTGTCAATTTAAGTTGGCCACAGGTACTGAGATACTTAATTCAACCTTATTCTGACTGTGTCATACTGATGGCATCACATTAAAAACCTTTTGAGAGATATCTAATTTTATTTTTTTTTCAATTTTTATTATTAAACTGATGTACAGAGAGGTTACAGTTTCATACATTAGGCATTGGATACATTTGTTGTACTGTTTGTTACCTCGTCCCTCATTCCCCCCTCCCTCCTCCCCCTTTCCCTTTCGCCCCCTGAGGTGTTCAGTTCACTTACACCAAACATTTTGGCAAGAATTACTTTTGTATTTGTTTGTCTTTTTTTACCCTGTGTCTTTCAATTTTGGTATTCCCTTTCAATTTCCTAGTTCCAATACCAGTATACACGGTTTCCAATATACTCAGATAAAATTACAGAGATAGTGTAGGTACAACCACAGGAAGGTGATACAAGAACATCATCAATAATAGAATCTACAGATACATATGGGATATTGAAAGTAGTTACAACTGTGATATAACAATTGTTTCCATAACATGGAGTTCATTTCACTTAGCATCATCTATGTGTTCATAAGGGTATAGCTATTGAGCCTTGTGATGCTCTGCTATGACAGGACTAAACCTGTACTAATTATTCCCAATAAGGGAGACCATAGAGTCCATGTTTCTTTGGGTCTGGCTCACTTCACTTAGTATAATTTTTTCCAAGACCTTCCATTTCCTTACAAATGGGACAATGGCATTCTTTCAGATAGAAATATAAAATTCCATTGTATATATGTACCATATTTTCCTGATTCATTCGTCTACTGAGGGGCATCTGGCTTGGCTCCAGATTCGTGCTATGACAAATTGTGCTGCGATGAACATTATTGTGCTGGTGGCATTACTGTGATTTTGTTTGTGGTCTTTTGGATAGATACCCAAAAGTGGGGCTGCTGGGTCATAGGGGAGTTCTATATTTAGCCTTCTGAGGAATCTCCATACTGCTTGCCAGAGTGTCTGAACCAGTTTACATTCCACCAACAAATGGATTAGGGTTCCCTTTTGGCCACATCCCCTCCAGCAATTGTTATTGTTAGTTTTCTTTATATGGGACATTCTTACTGGGTGAGATGGAATCTCAGTGTTGTTTTGATATGCATTCCTTTCATGGCCTGTGATGTAGGGCATTTTTTCATATGTCTCTTGGCCATTCTCATTTCCTCATCAGAGAAGTCTCTTTGTAAGTCTTTAGCCCACTTGATGAGGGGGCTATTGGTTCTTTGCGGTTTTGTTTTGAAAGAAGGTAATTTTTTAGTTCTGCATATATTTTAGATATGAGGCCTTTGTCTGTTGAATGTCCAGTAAAGATCTTCTCCCAGTCTGTGGGCTTTCTGTTTATCTTGCGAGCTATGTCACTTGCCGTGCAGAAGCTCTGCAGTTTGATGCAGTCCCATTTGTCCAACCTTTCTTTGATTTGTAGCGTTTCTGGGTCTTTGTTAAGGAAGTTCCGTCCCGTGCCAAGGAGCCCAAGTATTTCTCCTACTCCTTCCTTTAGTGTTTTCAGGGTGTCTGTTATGATTTCGAAGTCTTTAATCCATCTGGAATTGATTTGGGTGCCGGGTGACATATAAGGATCTAGTTTCAGTTTGTTGCATGTGTTGAGCCAGTTTTGCCAGCACCACTTGTTAAAGAGGATATCTTTCTTCCATACTATTGTTTTAGCTCCTTTATCAAAGATTAAGTAGGCATAGTTCTGTGGGTTCATTTCTGGGTCTTCAATTCTGTTCCATTGGTCTTCAGGCCTGTTCTGGTGCCCATACCAAGCTGTTTTTATTACTATAGCTTTATAATACAGCTTGAAGTTGGGTATTGTTATTCCTCCAGCACTGTTCTTTCTGCCTAGGATTGTTTTTGCTATTCTAGGTCTTTTATTGTTCCATTTGAATTTCTGGATTGCTTCCTCTATTTCATTAAAAAATGGTGGTGGGATATTAATGGGTATTGCATTGAATTTGTAGATAGCCTTTGGCAATATTGCCATTTTGATTATATTAATCCTCCCAATCCAGGAGCATGGGAGGATTTTCCATTTCCTTACTTCTGACTTAATTTCAATTTTCAAGCTTTTAAAGTTCTTATATCTAGTTTAAAGGCAAGAGAACCAGTAACCGGGTACTAGACACCTAGGTGCCCATATTCTTAGCTGCTCTGGAGGCTAAGATCTGAGTATTGTGGATCAAAGTCAGTGTGGGCAGGAAAGTCTGTGAGACCCTTATCTGCAATTAACCACTAAGAAGCCAGAAGCTGAGCTCTGGCTCAAATGGTAGAATAGTAGCCTTGAGCATAAAAGCTCAGGGGCAGCAATCAGAATCCTGGGTTCAAGTCCCAAAACTGGCACCAAAAAAAAAAAATGACAAAGCCAACTACTTACTGACAACAAGAGCTCATTCATCTAAGCATGGACCTAGAATTCTAAACACTAACCCATTACTCTTCTTACTAGATACTCATCTCCTGAAATCAAAAAGGCTTAGGGTCCTTTTTCCTATTTATTTAGCCCAGGTAGCCTCAGTATTTTCTCAAAAAGAATCAAGATTTTCTTTTGGTAAATTAGACCATTTGAACCAAATGATGGTAAATTAGAAAGGTATGTGAATTTTAGCTATTCCAAACTATCAAAAACACACAGTAACCCAGTTTCCTTGCTCACAAATAACTTTGTTGATAGATGAGAATCGGATACTCATTGGAGCCATTTTAATGAACCCGTAAGATTTAAGAATAATTCATATACTAAAGTATTTCAAAACAGTTCACTTGAAACACTTAAGTTATAAATTTTTGTAATTTAATGTATTTGTTTCTTTTTAGAAAACTCTATTAGATAGAAAGATGAAAGGTGAAGTTGAATCTCATCTTGATCAAATTGTACCACATAAAGTGTTAGCATTGGAATTAGGATAATTTGCTATGTTGCACTTATTTACAGTTTATTTTCCCTATTTTTAGATGTTAAGATTGACTTTTAATTGCAGAGAATAAGATTATTGCCTTTATATAATCAAACTTCTAATATGTATCGAGCCTTTGGTGGACAAAGTCTAGCTCATGAACGCACTCATTATCAAAGGAGATGCATTATGCTTTGGGATGTGGAAGATAATGGGGTATTATCACGACATGAATCTTGGATTTCAGTTATATATATGCATATATTCGTATGTATATATACATATATATACACATATGTATACACACATATATATAGACACATATGTATATGTGCATATATAGAGAGAAAGTTTATTAGGAGAGAGCACATGTAAAGAATTACAATGTATGAGGATCATTGTGTTTCATAAAAGAAGTCCATGAACAGCATTCTATGAGACTTGGGAGAAAAGAGTTGTTACTGTTGCCTGAGAAAGGTTCATGGATATCTGTCTGGAGGTGCTGGCATTTGATCTCTGATCTTAAAGCCAAACTA
>NW_025959671.1:0-27107 GCF_023159225.1 Perognathus longimembris pacificus
GGGAGACTACAGCTTAGAGGAATGCGGACTCTTGTGCACGAGAGGACTGGGAGAGGCCAGGAGTACAGAGGCTGAGAGCAGAGGGCGAATTGGAGAAGATAACAAGGGCCAGGAAGAGGGAGGGGTTCTGAATTCCTCAGAGGAAGGGACGAGATGCGTCGGGAGCTGTGTAGCCTGTGAAGCTCAGATGGAGGAGGAGGAAAATGGGAAGCAGAGGCAGGGGCGAAGAGGCACAGGCCCGGTGGCACGCGTGAGTTGATAGGAGTCTGGAGGCAGGAAGGCTAATGCTAGGAGTGGAAGCAGCAGCAAGGCAGGGCAAGGAGGGCATGAAGAGACAATCTCAGGGAGTTTGTGGTGAAGCAAATATGAGTGCAGGGGACAAGCCTCAGGAACTCAGCCGCTGATGGAAGTTGGTGGCGAGGAAGGCCAGGATGCTTGCCACGGGACGGGCGCCGTGCCCCCAAGCCCATGTACCAACGAGACGGAAATAGAGCCAGGGCATTCTGGGGCACAGGCCTCTGCCCCTCGCTGCCCACAGTGCCTTGCTTCAGGGTGTAGACCAGAGGGGTAAAGAATGCCTTCTTTGGTTGGGTACTTCCTGGGGATAATCCCGTGGTCCTGCCGCATTCACATGTCTCCCCTCATTGCATTCCGCCAAGAGTTGTTTGCAATTCAGGTCGCTCAAGCTGCACGGTACAGGGAATGGAAAACAGGTAAGGACAGCAGGGGAAGACACAAGTGCCAATGGGCTGGCCAACATGCAGGGGCTGGGCTCCCTAGCCACGCCCACCACAACAATATCAGGCTTGATTCGATCAAGTCGGACCCAGTGCCCTGAAAACCCTTAGCACCTTCCAAGGCACGGTAAACTGGGTGTGCTCGCAAGTGCGTGAGTGTGTCCGTGTTTGGTTGTACGAGTGCGTGTGTGTTCCTGACACCGTACATGGGTGTACTTCCTAAACATAAGTCTGGATATGTGTAAATAGGCATCTGGATGTGGATCCAGGAGGTCCGGTCACAGTGTGTTCTGAGTGAGCATGTGGAGGCTGCGGCGAGTGACAGAGAAAGACAGAGATGGAGAGTGGGCTTGCATGTGAGAAATTTTCTGTCCATGTGCGGTGGCAGGAGTGTGTCCGATATGAAGTTGAACAGATGCAATTCAAAGTGTGTGCACGTATACTTGCTTGCTTGAAATTCCCAGGAAACCATTCATTTGGCAAGGCTGCCTTTAGTGCTGTCTGCTTCTCCAAGGTCTCCAGACATGAGTCCGGGGATGCTAAGCAGCCACTGCTGTTGGCGATCCGCATGACAGTGATGATGACGCCTACGAATAGCATTGCTGGGAGCCAGGGTGCCTTGGCCAACGCAGGGAAGCGTCAGAATGCCCTTTCCCTGGTGTCTGAGCATAGCACCCTGCAGGAGCCTTAAACTTATGGCTGTGAGCCAACGGCCCCCGCATTGCCAGCTCCTGCCTATAGCCATTATGACCCACCGCTACTCGGTAGGAGGAAGGATCTGGCAGAGATGTGGGCCAGAGAGGCCAGGCAAGAGGGCAAACAAGAGTGGAGCGGTCACCTGTGCAGTTAGGAGAACCCAATAACCCCTCACCTGCAGACCTTGAATCTCCATTCTGCTGTCATCGAACAGATGACGTGGATGGGGAGAGAGGTGGCGGATTCAGACACCGGCCACTTGCAGGACTGGCAAGGGCAGAGGAGGTGGGGGAGCTGTCCAACACGGGTTCAGCCAGGATGTGGGATGGAGCGGGAGCGGAGGTGCACAGTGGACCCAGCCCGTCCCAGCGGGGATTCCAGGTGTGCGATTTGTGGCTCCGGAGCTCCTGTATTTCCCTGTTGGCCTGTGAGAACTGGTGAGCAGTCAGAGCCAACCCCTAAGGGCCTTCGCGTCCCTTTCGCTATGGCAACTCCACTTGGAACACTGGCACACCCGTCAGCAGGTGGCGCCTAGAACCTGATCACGTCACAGAGCGCCTAACCCTCCAGGCACCGCCCAGAGGCTTCCCAGCACCCCTGGGGCGCATGTGCAGTCAAGGAGGCATAAGCAGGGCCTGATGGGCTGTGAGCAACAACTGACTACCGCTAAGAGGCGTCACTCCCCCCTCCCGCTAAAGCTGATCCTGTTGGAATGCAAATGCAAGTGCACCTCAGCACACTGGGCAAGGCATAGAAACCCAAATCATCCAGCCACCTCCTGGAGGCTTTGCTACACGGCGGGCCGCGCATGCGCAGTCCTGCAACATCAGAAGCACACCAGGCTGCTACCTAGCAAGCCAGTGAAGGGCTTCAAGTGGTCTCGGTCAAGTGAGCAGTTGCTTTTTCCAGACTAATAGGATGTCAGTCGCAGGAAAAGGAGCCACAAGGTAGAAAAGGAAGGCCCCAACCCTCCTCCCTCATATACACACCTCCTGCACAGAGAAAAGAAGCAGAGGGATTTGGGGACAGAACAGAACAGGGAGACTACAGCTTAGAGGAATGCGGACTCTTGTGCACGAGAGGACTGGGAGAGGCCAGGAGTACAGAGGCTGAGAGCAGAGGGCGAATTGGAGAAGATAACAAGGGCCAGGAAGAGGGAGGGGGTTCTGAATTCCTCAGAGGAAGGGACGAGATGCGTCGGGAGCTGTGTAGCCTGAGAAGCTCAGATGGAGGAGGAGGAAAATGGGAAGCAGAGGCAGGGGCGAAGAGGCAGAGGCCCGGTGGCACGCGTGAGTTGATAGGAGTCTGGAGGCAGGAAGGCTAATGCTAGGAGTGGAAGCAGCAGCAAGGCAGGGGCAAGGAGGGCATGAAGAGAGAATCTCAGGGAGTTTGTGGTGAAGCAAATATGAGTGCAGGGGACAAGCCTCAGGAACTCAGCCGCTGATGGAAGTTGGTGGCGAGGAAGGCCAGGATGCCTTCCACGGGACGGGCGCCGTGCCCCCAAGCCCATGTACCAAGGAGACGGAAATAGAGCCAGGGCATTCTGGGGCACAGGCCTCTGCCCCTCGCTGCCCACAGTGCCTTGCATCAGGGTGTAGACCAGTGGGTAAAGAATGCCTTCTTTGGTTGGGGTACTTCCTGGGGATAATCCCGTGGTCCTGCCGCATTCACATGTCTCCCCTCATTGCATTCCGCCAAGAGTTGTTTGCAATTCAGGTCGCTCAAGCTGCACGGTACAGGGAATGGGAAACAGGTAAGGACAGCAGGGGAAGACACAAGTGCCAATGGGCTGGCCAACATGCAGGGCTGGGCTCCCTAGCCACGCCCACCACAACAATATCAGGCTTGATTCGATCAAGTCGGACCCAGTGCCCTGAAAACCCTTAGCACCTTCCAAGGCACGGTAAACTGGGTGTGCTCGCAAGTGCGTGAGTGTGTCCGTGTTTGGTTGTACGAGTGCGTGTGTGTTCCTGACACCGTACATGGGTGTACTTCCTAAACATAAGTCTGGATATGTGTAAATAGGCATCTGGATGTGGATCCAGGAGGTCCCGTCACAGTGTGTTCTGAGTGAGCATGTGGAGGCTGCGGCGAGTGACAGAGAAAGACAGAGATGGAGAGTGGGCTTGCATGTGAGAAATTTTCTGTCCATGTGCGGTGGCAGGAGTGTGTCCGATATGAAGTTGAACAGATGCAATTCAAAGTGTGTGCACGTATACTTGCTTGCTTGAAATTCCAGGAAACCATTCATTTGGCAAGGCTGCCTTTAGTGCTGTCTGCTTCTCCAAGGTCTCCAGACATGAGTCCGGGGATGCTAAGCAGCCACTGCTGTTGGCGATCCGCATGACAGTGATGATGACGCCTACGAATAGCATTGCTGGGAGCCAGGGTGCCTTGGCCAACGCAGGGAAGCGTCAGAATGCCCTTTCCCTGGTGTCTGAGCATAGCACCCTGCAGGAGCCTTAAACTTATGGCTGTGAGCCAACGGCCCCCGCATTGCCAGCTCCTGCCTATAGCCATTATGACCCACCGCTACTCGGTAGGAGGAAGGATCTGGCAGAGATGTGGGCCAGAGAGGCCAGGCAAGAGGGCAAACAAGAGTGGAGCGGTCACCTGTGCAGTTAGGAGAACCCAATAACCCCTCACCTGCAGACCTTGAATCTCCATTCTGCTGTCATCGAACAGATGACGTGGATGGGGAGAGAGGTGGCGGATTCAGACACCGGCCACTTGCAGGACTGGCAAGGGCAGAGGAGGTGGGGGAGCTGTCCAACACGGGTTCAGCCAGGATGTGGGATGGAGCGGGAGCGGAGGTGCACAGTGGACCCAGCCCGTCCCAGCGGGGATTCCAGGTGTGCGATTTGTGGCTCCGGAGCTCCTGTATTTCCCTGTTGGCCTGTGAGAACTGGTGAGCAGTCAGAGCCAACCCCTAAGGGCCTTCGCGTCCCTTTCGCTATGGCAACTCCACTTGGAACACTGGCACACGTCAGCAGGTGGCGCCTAGAACCTGATCACGTCACAGAGCGCCTAACCCTCCAGGCACCGCCCAGAGGCTTCCCAGCACCCCTGGGGCGCATGTGGAGTCAAGGAGGCATAAGCAGGGCCTGATGGGCTGTGAGCAACAACTGACTACCGCTAAGAGGCGTCACTCCCCCTCCCGCTAAAGCTGATCCTGTTGGAATGCAAATGCAAGTGCACCTCAGCACACTGGGCAAGGCATAGAAACCCAAATCATCCAGCCACCTCCTGGAGGCTTTGCTACACGGCGGGCCGCGCATGCGCAGTCCTGCAACCTCAGAAGCACACCAGGCTGCTAACTAGCAGGCCAGTGAAGGGCTTCAAGTGGTCTCGGTCAAGTGAGCAGTTGCTTTTTCCAGACTAATAGGATGTCAGTCGCTGGAAAAGGAGCCACAAGGTAGAAAAGGAAGGCCCCAACCTCCTCCCTCATATACACACCTCCTGCACAGAGAAAAGAAGCAGAGGGATTTGGGGACAGAACAGGGAGACTACAGCTTAGAGGATTGCGGACTGTTGTGCACGAGAGGACTGGGAGAGGCCAGGAGTACAGAGGCTGAGAGCAGAGGGCGAATTGGAGAAGATAACAAGGGCCAGGAAGAGGGAGGGGGTTCTGAATTCCTCAGAGGAAGGACGAGATGCGTCGGGAGCTGTGTAGCCTGAGAAGCTCAGATGGAGGAGGAGGAAAATGGGAAGCAGAGGCAGGGGCGAAGAGGCAGAGGCCCGGTGGCACGCGTGAGTTGATAGGAGTCTGGAGGCAGGAAGGCTAATGCTAGGAGTGGAAGCAGCAGCAAGGCAGGGGCAAGGAGGGCATGAAGAGAGAATCTCAGGGAGTTTGTGGTGAAGCAAATATGAGTGCAGGGGACAAGCCTCAGGAACTCAGCCGCTGATGGAAGTTGGTGGCGAGGAAGGCCAGGATGCCTTCCACGGGACGGGCGCCGTGCCCCCAAGCCCATGTACCAAGGAGACGGAAATAGAGCCAGGGCATTCTGGGGCACAGGCCTCTGCCCCTCGCTGCCCACAGTGCCTTGCATCAGGGTGTAGACCAGTGGGGTAAAGAATGCCTTCTTTGGTTGGGGTACTTCCTGGGGATAATCCCGTGGTCCTGCCGCATTCACATGTCTCCCCTCATTGCATTCCGCCAAGAGTTGTTTGCAATTCAGGTCGCTCAAGCTGCACGGTACAGGGAATGGGAAACAGGTAAGGACAGCAGGGAAGACACAAGTGCCAATGGGCTGGCCAACATGCAGGGCTGGGCTCCCTAGCCACGCCCACCACAACAATATCAGGCTTGATTCGATCAAGTCGGACCCAGTGCCCTGAAAACCCTTAGCACCTTCCAAGGCACGGTAAACTGGGTGTGCTCGCAAGTGCGTGAGTGTGTCCGTGTTTGGTTGTACGAGTGCGTGTGTGTTCCTGACACCGTACATGGGTGTACTTCCTAAACATAAGTCTGGATATGTGTAAATAGGCATCTGGATGTGGATCCAGGAGGTCCCGTCACAGTGTGTTCTGAGTGAGCATGTGGAGGCTGCGGCGAGTGACAGAGAAAGACAGAGATGGAGAGTGGGCTTGCATGTGAGAAATTTTCTGTCCATGTGCGGTGGCAGGAGTGTGTCCGATATGAAGTTGAACAGATGCAATTCAAAGTGTGTGCACGTATACTTGCTTGCTTGAAATTCCCAGGAAACCATTCATTTGGCAAGGCTGCCTTTAGTGCTGTCTGCTTCTCCAAGGTCTCCAGACATGAGTCCGGGGATGCTAAGCAGCCACTGCTGTTGGCGATCCGCATGACAGTGATGATGACGCCTACGAATAGCATTGCTGGGAGCCAGGGTGCCTTGGCCAACGCAGGGAAGCGTCAGAATGCCCTTTCCCTGGTGTCTGAGCATAGCACCCTGCAGGAGCCTTAAACTTATGGCTGTGAGCCAACGGCCCCCGCATTGCCAGCTCCTGCCTATAGCCATTATGACCCACCGCTACTCGGTAGGAGGAAGGATCTGGCAGAGATGTGGGCCAGAGAGGCCAGGCAAGAGGGCAAACAAGAGTGGAGCGGTCACCTGTGCAGTTAGGAGAACCCAATAACCCCTCACCTGCAGACCTTGAATCTCCATTCTGCTGTCATCGAACAGATGACGTGGATGGGGAGAGAGGTGGCGGATTCAGACACCGGCCACTTGCAGGACTGGCAAGGGCAGAGGAGGTGGGGGAGCTGTCCAACACGGGTTCAGCCAGGATGTGGGATGGAGCGGGAGCGGAGGTGCACAGTGGACCCAGCCCGTCCCAGCGGGGATTCCAGGTGTGCGATTTGTGGCTCCGGAGCTCCTGTATTTCCCTGTTGGCCTGTGAGAACTGGTGAGCAGTCAGAGCCAACCCCTAAGGGCCTTCGCGTCCCTTTCGCTATGGCAACTCCACTTGGAACACTGGCACAACGTCAGCAGGTGGCGCCTAGAACCTGATCACGTCACAGAGCGCCTAACCCTCCAGGCACCGCCCAGAGGCTTCCCAGCACCCCTGGGGCGCATGTGCAGTCAAGGAGGGCATAAGCAGGGCCTGATGGGCTGTGAGCAAACAACTGACTACCGCTAAGAGGCGTCACTCCCCCTCCGCTAAGCTGATCCTGTTGGAATGCAAATGCAAGTGCACCTCAGCACACTGGGCAAGGCATAGAAACCCAAATCATCCAGCCACCTCCTGGAGGGCTTTGCTACACGGCGGGCCGCGCATGCGCAGTCCTGCAACATCAGAAGCACACCAGGCTGCTACCTAGCAAGCCAGTGAAGGGCTTCAAGTGGTCTCGGTCAAGTGAGCAGTTGCTTTTTCCAGACTAATAGGATGTCAGTCGCAGGAAAAGGAGCCACAAGGTAGAAAAGGAAGGCCCCAACCCTCCTCCCTCATATACACACCTCCTGCACAGAGAAAAGAAGCAGAGGGATTTGGGGACAGAACAGAACAGGGAGACTACAGCTTAGAGGAATGCGGACTCTTGTGCACGAGAGGACTGGGAGAGGCCAGGAGTACAGAGGCTGAGAGCAGAGGGCGAATTGGAGAAGATAACAAGGGCCAGGAAGAGGGAGGGGGTTCTGAATTCCTCAGAGGAAGGGACGAGATGCGTCGGGAGCTGTGTAGCCTGTGAAGCTCAGATGGAGGAGGAGGAAAATGGGAAGCAGAGGCAGGGGCGAAGAGGCAGAGGCCCGGTGGCACGCGTGAGTTGATAGGAGTCTGGAGGCAGGAAGGCTAATGCTAGGAGTGGAAGCAGCAGCAAGGCAGGGGCAAGGAGGGCATGAAGAGACAATCTCAGGGAGTTTGTGGTGAAGCAAATAGAGTGCAGGGGACAAGCCTCAGGAACTCAGCCGCTGATGGAAGTTGGTGGCGAGGAAGGCCAGGATGCTTGCCACGGGACGGGCGCCGTGCCCCCAAGCCCATGTACCAACGAGACGGAAATAGAGCCAGGGCATTCTGGGCACAGGCCTCTGCCCCTCGCTGCCCACAGTGCCTTGCTTCAGGGTGTAGACCAGAGGGGTAAAGAATGCCTTCTTTGGTTGGGGTACTTCCTGGGGATAATCCCGTGGTCCTGCCGCATTCACATGTCTCCCCTCATTGCAATCCGCCAAGAGTTGTTTGCAATTCAGGTCGCTCAAGCTGCACGGTACAGGGAATGGAAAACAGGTAAGGACAGCAGGGGAAGACACAAGTGCCAATGGGCTGGCCAACATGCAGGGCTGGGCTCCCTAGCCACGCCCACCACAACAATATCAGGCTTGATTCGATCAAGTCGGACCCAGTGCCCTGAAAACCCTTAGCACCTTCCAAGGCACGGTAAACTGGGTGTGCTCGCAAGTGCGTGAGTGTGTCCGTGTTTGGTTGTACGAGTGCGTGTGTGTTCCTGACACCGTACATGGGTGTACTTCCTAAAACATAAGTCTGGATATGTGTAAATAGGCATCTGGATGTGGATCCAGGAGGTCCGGTCACAGTGTGTTCTGAGTGAGCATGTGGAGGCTGCGGCGAGTGACAGAGAAAGACAGAGATGGAGAGTGGGCTTGCATGTGAGAAATTTTCTGTCCATGTGCGGTGGCAGGAGTGTGTCCGATATGAAGTTGAACAGATGCAATTCAAAGTGTGTGCACGTATACTTGCTTGCTTGAAATTCCCAGGAAACCATTCATTGGCAAGGCTGCCTTTAGTGCTGTCTGCTTCTCCAAGGTCTCCAGACATGAGTCCGGGGATGCTAAGCAGCCACTGCTGTTGGCGATCCGCATGACAGTGATGATGACGCCTACGAATAGCATTGCTGGGAGCCAGGGTGCCTTGGCCAACGCAGGGAAGCGTCAGAATGCCCCTTTCCCTGGTGTCTGAGCATAGCACCCTGCAGGAGCCTTAAACTTATGGCTGTGAGCCAACGGCCCCCGCATTGCCAGCTCCTGCCTATAGCCATTATGACCCACCGCTACTCGGTAGGAGGAAGGATCTGGCAGAGATGTGGGCCAGAGAGGCCAGGCAAGAGGGCAAACAAGAGTGGAGCGGTCACCTGTGCAGTTAGGAGAACCAATAACCCCTCACCTGCAGACCTTGAATCTCCATTCTGCTGTCATCGAACAGATGACGTGGATGGGGAGAGAGGTGGCGGATTCAGACACCGGCCACTTGCAGGACTGGCAAGGGCAGAGGAGGTGGGGGAGCTGTCCAACACGGGTTCAGCCAGGATGTGGGATGGAGCGGGAGCGGAGGTGCACAGTGGACCCAGCCCGTCCCAGCGGGGATTCCAGGTGTGCGATTTGTGGCTCCGGAGCTCCTGTATTTCCCTGTTGGCCTGTGAGAACTGGTGAGCAGTCAGAGCCAACCCCTAAGGGCCTTCGCGTCCCTTTCGCTATGGCAACTCCACTTGGAACACTGGCACACGTCAGCAGGTGGCGCCTAGAACCTGATCACGTCACAGAGCGCCTAACCCTCCAGGCACCGCCCAGAGGCTTCCCAGCACCCCTGGGGCGCATGTGCAGTCAAGGAGGCATAAGCAGGGCCTGATGGGCTGTGAGCAACAACTGACTACCGCTAAGAGGCGTCACTCCCCCTCCCGCTAAAGCTGATCCTGTTGGAATGCAAATGCAAGTGCACCTCAGCACACTGGGCAAGGCATAGAAACCCAAATCATCCAGCCACCTCCTGGAGGCTTTGCTACACGGCGGGCCGCGCATGCGCAGTCCTGCAACATCAGAAGCACACCAGGCTGCTACCTAGCAAGCCAGTGAAGGGCTTCAAGTGGTCTCGGTCAAGTGAGCAGTTGCTTTTTCCAGACTAATAGGATGTCAGTCGCAGGAAAAGGAGCCACAAGGTAGAAAAGGAAGGCCCCAACCCTCCTCCCTCATATACACACCTCCTGCACAGAGAAAAGAAGCAGAGGGATTTGGGGACAGAACAGAACAGGGAGACTACAGCTTAGAGGAATGCGGACTCTTGTGCACGAGAGGACTGGGAGAGGCCAGGAGTACAGAGGCTGAGAGCAGAGGGCGAATTGGAGAAGATAACAAGGGCCAGGAAGAGGGAGGGGGTTCTGAATTCCTCAGAGGAAGGGACGAGATGCGTCGGGAGCTGTGTAGCCTGTGAAGCTCAGATGGAGGAGGAGGAAAATGGGAAGCAGAGGCAGGGGCGAAGAGGCACAGGCCCGGTGGCACGCGTGAGTTGATAGGAGTCTGGAGGCAGGAAGGCTAATGCTAGGAGTGGAAGCAGCAGCAAGGCAGGGGCAAGGAGGGCATGAAGAGACAATCTCAGGGAGTTTGTGGTGAAGCAAATATGAGTGCAGGGGACAAGCCTCAGGAACTCAGCCGCTGATGGAAGTTGGTGGCGAGGAAGGCCAGGATGCTTGCCACGGGACGGGCGCCGTGCCCCAAGCCCATGTACCAACGAGACGGAAATAGAGCCAGGGCATTCTGGGGCACAGGCCTCTGCCCCTCGCTGCCCACAGTGCCTTGCTTCAGGGTGTAGACCAGAGGGGTAAAGAATGCCTTCTTTGGTTGGGGTACTTCCTGGGATAATCCCGTGGTCCTGCCGCATTCACATGTCTCCCCTCATTGCAATCCGCCAAGAGTTGTTTGCAATTCAGGTCGCTCAAGCTGCACGGTACAGGGAATGGAAAACAGGTAAGGACAGCAGGGGAAGACACAAGTGCCAATGGGCTGGCCAACATGCAGGGCTGGGCTCCCTAGCCACGCCCACCACAACAATATCAGGCTTGATTCGATCAAGTCGGACCCAGTGCCCTGAAAACCCTTAGCACCTTCCAAGGCACGGTAAACTGGGTGTGCTCGCAAGTGCGTGAGTGTGTCCGTGTTTGGTTGTACGAGTGCGTGTGTGTTCCTGACACCGTACATGGGTGTACTTCCTAAACATAAGTCTGGATATGTGTAAATAGGCATCTGGATGTGGATCCAGGAGGTCCGGTCACAGTGTGTTCTGAGTGAGCATGTGGAGGCTGCGGCGAGTGACAGAGAAAGACAGAGATGGAGAGTGGGCTTGCATGTGAGAAATTTTCTGTCCATGTGCGGTGGCAGGAGTGTGTCCGATATGAAGTTGAACAGATGCAATTCAAAGTGTGTGCACGTATACTTGCTTGCTTGAAATTCCCAGGAAACCATTCATTTGGCAAGGCTGCCTTTAGTGCTGTCTGCTTCTCCAAGGTCTCCAGACATGAGTCCGGGGATGCTAAGCAGCCACTGCTGTTGGCGATCCGCATGACAGTGATGATGACGCCTACGAATAGCATTGCTGGGGAGCCAGGGTGCCTTGGCCAACGCAGGGAAGCGTCAGAATGCCCTTTCCCTGGTGTCTGAGCATAGCACCCTGCAGGAGCCTTAAACTTATGGCTGTGAGCCAACGGCCCCCGCATTGCCAGCTCCTGCCTATAGCCATTATGACCCACCGCTACTCGGTAGGAGGAAGGATCTGGCAGAGATGTGGGCCAGAGAGGCCAGGCAAGAGGGCAAACAAGAGTGGAGCGGTCACCTGTGCAGTTAGGAGAACCCAATAACCCCTCACCTGCAGACCTTGAATCTCCATTCTGCTGTCATCGAACAGATGACGTGGATGGGGAGAGAGGTGGCGGATTCAGACACCGGCCACTTGCAGGACTGCAAGGGCAGAGGAGGTGGGGGAGCTGTCCAACACGGGTTCAGCCAGGATGTGGGATGGAGCGGGAGCGGAGGTGCACAGTGGACCCAGCCCGTCCCAGCGGGGATTCCAGGTGTGCGATTTGTGGCTCCGGAGCTCCTGTATTTCCCTGTTGGCCTGTGAGAACTGGTGAGCAGTCAGAGCCAACCCTAAGGGCCTTCGCGTCCCTTTCGCTATGGCAACTCCACTTGGAACACTGGCACACGTCAGCAGGTGGCGCCTAGAACCTGATCACGTCACAGAGCGCCTAACCCTCCAGGCACCGCCCAGAGGCTTCCCAGCACCCCTGGGGCGCATGTGCAGTCAAGGAGGCATAAGCAGGGCCTGATGGGCTGTGAGCAACAACTGACTACCGCTAAGAGGCGTCACTCCCCCTCCCGCTAAAGCTGATCCTGTTGGAATGCAAATGCAAGTGCACCTCAGCACACTGGGCAAGGCATAGAAACCCAAATCATCCAGCCACCTCCTGGAGGCTTTGCTACACGGCGGGCCGCGCATGCGCAGTCCTGCAACATCAGAAGCACACCAGGCTGCTACCTAGCAAGCCAGTGAAGGGCTTCAAGTGTCTCGGTCAAGTGAGCAGTTGCTTTTTCCAGACTAATAGGATGTCAGTCGCAGGAAAAGGAGCCACAAGGTAGAAAAGGAAGGCCCCAACCCTCCTCCCTCATATACACACCTCCTGCACAGAGAAAAGAAGCAGAGGGATTTGGGGACAGAACAGAACAGGGAGACTACAGCTTAGAGGAATGCGGACTCTTGTGCACGAGAGGACTGGAGAGGCCAGGAGTACAGAGGCTGAGAGCAGAGGGCGAATTGGAGAAGATAACAAGGGCCAGGAAGAGGGAGGGGGTTCTGAATTCCTCAGAGGAAGGGACGAGATGCGTCGGGAGCTGTGTAGCCTGTGAAGCTCAGATGGAGGAGGAGGAAAATGGGAAGCAGAGGCAGGGGCGAAGAGGCAGAGGCCCGGTGGCACGCGTGAGTTGATAGGAGTCTGGAGGCAGGAAGGCTAATGCTAGGAGTGGAAGCAGCAGCAAGGCAGGGGCAAGGAGGGCATGAAGAGACAATCTCAGGGAGTTTGTGGTGAAGCAAATATGAGTGCAGGGGACAAGCCTCAGGAACTCAGCCGCTGATGGAAGTTGGTGGCGAGGAAGGCCAGGATGCTTGCCACGGGACGGGCGCCGTGCCCCCAAGCCCATGTACCAACGAGACGGAAATAGAGCCAGGGCATTCTGGGGCACAGGCCTCTGCCCCTCGCTGCCCACAGTGCCTTGCTTCAGGGTGTAGACCAGAGGGGTAAAGAATGCCTTCTTTGGTTGGGGTACTTCCTGGGGATAATCCCGTGGTCCTGCCGCATTCACATGTCTCCCCTCATTGCATTCCGCCAAGAGTTGTTTGCAATTCAGGTCGCTCAAGCTGCACGGTACAGGGAATGGGAAACAGGTAAGGACAGCAGGGGAAGACACAAGTGCCAATGGGCTGGCCAACATGCAGGGCTGGGCTCCTAGCCACGCCCACCACAACAATATCAGGCTTGATTCGATCAAGTCGGACCCAGTGCCCTGAAAACCCTTAGCACCTTCCAAGGCACGGTAAACTGGGTGTGCTCGCAAGTGCGTGAGTGTGTCCGTGTTTGGTTGTACGAGTGCGTGTGTGTTCCTGACACCGTACATGGGTGTACTTCCTAAACATAAGTCTGGATATGTGTAAATAGCATCTGGATGTGGATCCAGGAGGTCCGGTCACAGTGTGTTCTGAGTGAGCATGTGGAGGCTGCGGCGAGTGACAGAGAAAGACAGAGATGGAGAGTGGGCTTGCATGTGAGAAATTTTCTGTCCATGTGCGGTGGCAGGAGTGTGTCCGATATGAAGTTGAACAGATGCAATTCAAAGTGTGTGCACGTATACTTGCTTGCTTGAAATTCCCAGGAAACCATTCATTTGGCAAGGCTGCCTTTAGTGCTGTCTGCTTCTCCAAGGTCTCCAGACATGAGTCCGGGGATGCTAAGCAGCCACTGCTGTTGGCGATCCGCATGACAGTGATGATGACGCCTACGAATAGCATTGCTGGGAGCCAGGGTGCCTTGGCCAACGCAGGGAAGCGTCAGAATGCCCTTTCCCTGGTGTCTGAGCATAGCACCCTGCAGGAGCCTTAAACTTATGGCTGTGAGCCAACGGCCCCCGCATTGCCAGCTCCTGCCTATAGCCATTATGACCCACCGCTACTCGGTAGGAGGAAGGATCTGGCAGAGATGTGGGCCAGAGAGCCAGGCAAGAGGGCAAACAAGAGTGGAGCGGTCACCTGTGCAGTTAGGAGAACCCAATAACCCCTCACCTGCAGACCTTGAATCTCCATTCTGCTGTCATCGAACAGATGACGTGGATGGGGAGAGAGGTGGCGGATTCAGACACCGGCCACTTGCAGGACTGGCAAGGGCAGAGGAGGTGGGGGAGCTGTCCAACACGGGTTCAGCCAGGATGTGGGATGGAGCGGGAGCGGAGGTGCACAGTGGACCCAGCCCGTCCCAGCGGGGATTCCAGGTGTGCGATTTGTGGCTCCGGAGCTCCTGTATTTCCCTGTTGGCCTGTGAGAACTGGTGAGCAGTCAGAGCCAACCCCCCTAAGGGCCTTCGCGTCCCTTTCGCTATGGCAACTCCACTTGGAACACTGGCACACGTCAGCAGGTGGCGCCTAGAACCTGATCACGTCACAGAGCGCCTAACCCTCCAGGCACCGCCCAGAGGCTTCCCAGCACCCCTGGGGCGCATGTGCAGTCAAGGAGGCATAAGCAGGGCCTGATGGGCTGTGAGCAACAACTGACTACCGCTAAGAGGCGTCACTCCCCCTCCCGCTAAAGCTGATCCTGTTGGAATGCAAATGCAAGTGCACCTCAGCACACTGGGCAAGGCATAGAAACCCAAATCATCCAGCCACCTCCTGGAGGCTTTGCTACACGGCGGGCCGCGCATGCGCAGTCCTGCAACCTCAGAAGCACACCAGGCTGCTAACTAGCAGGCCAGTGAAGGGCTTCAAGTGGTCTCGGTCAAGTGAGCAGTTGCTTTTTCCAGACTAATAGGATGTCAGTCGCTGGAAAAGGAGCCACAAGGTAGAAAAGGAAGGCCCCAACCCTCCTCCCTCATATACACACCTCCTGCACAGAGAAAAGAAGCAGAGGGATTTGGGGACAGAACAGGGAGACTACAGCTTAGAGGATTGCGGACTGTTGTGCACGAGAGGACTGGGAGAGGCCAGGAGTACAGAGGCTGAGAGCAGAGGGCGAATTGGAGAAGATAACAAGGGCCAGGAAGAGGGAGGGGGTTCTGAATTCCTCAGAGGAAGGGACGAGATGCGTCGGGAGCTGTGTAGCCTGAGAAGCTCAGATGGAGGAGGAGGAAAATGGGAAGCAGAGGCAGGGGCGAAGAGGCAGAGGCCCGGTGGCACGCGTGAGTTGATAGGAGTCTGGAGGCAGGAAGGCTAATGCTAGGAGTGGAAGCAGCAGCAAGGCAGGGGCAAGGAGGGCATGAAGAGAGAATCTCAGGGAGTTTGTGGTGAAGCAAATATGAGTGCAGGGGACAAGCCTCAGGAACTCAGCCGCTGATGGAAGTTGGTGGCGAGGAAGGCCAGGATGCTTGCCACGGGACGGGCGCCGTGCCCCCAAGCCCATGTACCAACGAGACGGAAATAGAGCCAGGGCATTCTGGGGCACAGGCCTCTGCCCCTCGCTGCCCACAGTGCCTTGCTTCAGGGTGTAGACCAGAGGGGTAAAGAATGCCTTCTTTGGTTGGGGTACTTCCTGGGGATAATCCGTGGTCCTGCCGCATTCACATGTCTCCCCTCATTGCAATCCGCCAAGAGTTGTTTGCAATTCAGGTCGCTCAAGCTGCACGGTACAGGGAATGGAAAACAGGTAAGGACAGCAGGGGAAGACACAAGTGCCAATGGGCTGGCCAACATGCAGGGCTGGGCTCCCTAGCCACGCCCACCACAACAATATCAGGCTTGATTCGATCAAGTCGGACCCAGTGCCCTGAAAACCCTTAGCACCTTCCAAGGCACGGTAAACTGGGTGTGCTCGCAAGTGCGTGAGTGTGTCCGTGTTTGGTTGTACGAGTGCGTGTGTGTTCCTGACACCGTACATGGGTGTACTTCCTAAACATAAGTCTGGATATGTGTAAATAGGCATCTGGATGTGGATCCAGGAGGTCCGGTCACAGTGTGTTCTGAGTGAGCATGTGGAGGCTGCGGCGAGTGACAGAGAAAGACAGAGATGGAGAGTGGGCTTGCATGTGAGAAATTTTCTGTCCATGTGCGGTGGCAGGAGTGTGTCCGATATGAAGTTGAACAGATGCAATTCAAAGTGTGTGCACGTATACTTGCTTGCTTGAAATTCCCAGGAAACCATTCATTTGGCAAGGCTGCCTTTAGTGCTGTCTGCTTCTCCAAGGTCTCCAGACATGAGTCCGGGGATGCTAAGCAGCCACTGCTGTTGGCGATCCGCATGACAGTGATGATGACGCCTACGAATAGCATTGCTGGGAGCCAGGGTGCCTTGGCCAACGCAGGGAAGCGTCAGAATGCCCTTTCCCTGGTGTCTGAGCATAGCACCCTGCAGGAGCCTTAAACTTATGGCTGTGAGCCAACGGCCCCCGCATTGCCAGCTCCTGCCTATAGCCATTATGACCCACCGCTACTCGGTAGGAGGAAGGATCTGGCAGAGATGTGGGCCAGAGAGGCCAGGCAAGAGGGCAAACAAGAGTGGAGCGGTCACCTGTGCAGTTAGGAGAACCCAATAACCCCTCACCTGCAGACCTTGAATCTCCATTCTGCTGTCATCGAACAGATGACGTGGATGGGGAGAGAGGTGGCGGATTCAGACACCGGCCACTTGCAGGACTGGCAAGGGCAGAGGAGGTGGGGGAGCTGTCCAACACGGGTTCAGCCAGGATGTGGGATGGAGCGGGAGCGGAGGTGCACAGTGGACCCAGCCCGTCCCAGCGGGGATTCCAGGTGTGCGATTTGTGGCTCCGGAGCTCCTGTATTTCCCTGTTGGCCTGTGAGAACTGGTGAGCAGTCAGAGCCAACCCCTAAGGGCCTTCGCGTCCCTTTCGCTATGGCAACTCCACTTGGAACACTGGCACATCGTCAGCAGGTGGCGCCTAGAACCTGATCACGTCACAGAGCGCCTAACCCTCCAGGCACCGCCCAGAGGCTTCCCAGCACCCCTGGGGCGCATGTGCAGTCAAGGAGGCATAAGCAGGGCCTGATGGGCTGTGAGCAACAACTGACTACCGCTAAGAGGCGTCACTCCCCCTCCGCTAAAGCTGATCCTGTTGAATGCAAATGCAAGTGCACCTCAGCACACTGGGCAAGGCATAGAAACCCAAATCATCCAGCCACCTCTGGAGGCTTTGCTACACGGCGGGCCGCGCATGCGCAGTCCTGCAACATCAGAAGCACACCAGGCTGCTACCTAGCAAGCCAGTGAAGGGCTTCAAGTGGTCTCGGTCAAGTGAGCAGTTGCTTTTTCCAGACTAATAGGATGTCAGTCGCAGGAAAAGGAGCCACAAGGTAGAAAAGGAAGGCCCCAACCCTCCTCCCTCATATACACACCTCCTGCACAGAGAAAAGAAGCAGAGGGATTTGGGGACAGAACAGAACAGGGAGACTACAGCTTAGAGGAATGCGGACTCTTGTGCACGAGAGGACTGGGAGAGGCCAGGAGTACAGAGGCTGAGAGCAGAGGGCGAATTGGAGAAGATAACAAGGGCCAGGAAGAGGGAGGGGGTTCTGAATTCCTCAGAGGAAGGGACGAGATGCGTCGGGAGCTGTGTAGCCTGTGAAGCTCAGATGGAGGAGGAGGAAAATGGGAAGCAGAGGCAGGGGCGAAGAGGCACAGGCCCGGTGGCACGCGTGAGTTGATAGGAGTCTGGAGGCAGGAAGGCTAATGCTAGGAGTGGAAGCAGCAGCAAGGCAGGGGCAAGGAGGGCATGAAGAGACAATCTCAGGGAGTTTGTGGTGAAGCAAATATGAGTGCAGGGGACAAGCCTCAGGAACTCAGCCGCTGATGGAAGTTGGTGGCGAGGAAGGCCAGGATGCTTGCCACGGGACGGGCGCCGTGCCCCAAGCCCATGTACCAACGAGACGGAAATAGAGCCAGGGCATTCTGGGGCACAGGCCTCTGCCCCTCGCTGCCCACAGTGCCTTGCTTCAGGGTGTAGACCAGAGGGGTAAAGAATGCCTTCTTTGGTTGGGGTACTTCCTGGGGATAATCCCGTGGTCCTGCCGCATTCACATGTCTCCCCTCATTGCATTCCGCCAAGAGTTGTTTGCAATTCAGGTCGCTCAAGCTGCACGGTACAGGGAATGGGAAACAGGTAAGGACAGCAGGGGAAGACACAAGTGCCAATGGGCTGGCCAACATGCAGGGCTGGGCTCCCTAGCCACGCCCACCACAACAATATCAGGCTTGATTCGATCAAGTCGGACCCAGTGCCCTGAAAACCCTTAGCACCTTCCAAGGCACGGTAAACTGGGTGTGCTCGCAAGTGCGTGAGTGTGTCCGTGTTTGGTTGTACGAGTGCGTGTGTGTTCCTGACACCGTACATGGGTGTACTTCCTAAACATAAGTCTGGATATGTGTAAATAGGCATCTGGATGTGGATCCAGGAGGTCCCGTCACAGTGTGTTCTGAGTGAGCATGTGGAGGCTGCGGCGAGTGACAGAGAAAGACAGAGATGGAGAGTGGGCTTGCATGTGAGAAATTTTCTGTCCATGTGCGGTGGCAGGAGTGTGTCCGATATGAAGTTGAACAGATGCAATTCAAAGTGTGTGCACGTATACTTGCTTGCTTGAAATTCCCAGGAAACCATTCATTTGGCAAGGCTGCCTTTAGTGCTGTCTGCTTCTCCAAGGTCTCCAGACATGAGTCCGGGGATGCTAAGCAGCCACTGCTGTTGGCGATCCGCATGACAGTGATGATGACGCCTACGAATAGCATTGCTGGGAGCCAGGGTGCCTTGGCCAACGCAGGGAAGCGTCAGAATGCCCTTTCCCTGGTGTCTGAGCATAGCACCCTGCAGGAGCCTTAAACTTATGGCTGTGAGCCAACGGCCCCCGCATTGCCAGCTCCTGCCTATAGCCATTATGACCCACCGCTACTCGGTAGGAGGAAGGATCTGGCAGAGATGTGGGCCAGAGAGGCCAGGCAAGAGGGCAAACAAGAGTGGAGCGGTCACCTGTGCAGTTAGGAGAACCCAATAACCCCTCACCTGCAGACCTTGAATCTCCATTCTGCTGTCATCGAACAGATGACGTGGATGGGGAGAGAGGTGGCGGATTCAGACACCGGCCACTTGCAGGACTGGCAAGGCAGAGGAGGTGGGGGAGCTGTCCAACACGGGTTCAGCCAGGATGTGGGATGGAGCGGGAGCGGAGGTGCACAGTGGACCCAGCCCGTCCCAGCGGGGATTCCAGGTGTGCGATTTGTGGCTCCGGAGCTCCTGTATTTCCCTGTTGGCCTGTGAGAACTGGTGAGCAGTCAGAGCCAACCCCTAAGGGCCTTCGCGTCCCTTTCGCTATGGCAACTCCACTTGGAACACTGGCACACGTCAGCAGGTGGCGCCTAGAACCTGATCACGTCACAGAGCGCCTAACCCTCCAGGCACCGCCCAGAGGCTTCCCAGCACCCCTGGGGCGCATGTGCAGTCAAGGAGGCATAAGCAGGGCCTGATGGGCTGTGAGCAACAACTGACTACCGCTAAGAGGCGTCACTCCCCCTCCCGCTAAAGCTGATCCTGTTGGAATGCAAATGCAAGTGCACCTCAGCACACTGGGCAAGGCATAGAAACCCAAATCATCCAGCCACCTCCTGGAGGCTTTGCTACACGGCGGGCCGCGCATGCGCAGTCCTGCAACCTCAGAAGCACACCAGGCTGCTAACTAGCAGGCCAGTGAAGGGCTTCAAGTGGTCTCGGTCAAGTGAGCAGTTGCTTTTTCCAGACTAATAGGATGTCAGTCGCTGGAAAAGGAGCCACAAGGTAGAAAAGGAAGGCCCCAACCCTCCTCCCTCATATACACACCTCCTGCACAGAGAAAAGAAGCAGAGGGATTTGGGGACAGAACAGGGAGACTACAGCTTAGAGGATTGCGGACTGTTGTGCACGAGAGGACTGGGAGAGGCCAGGAGTACAGAGGCTGAGAGCAGAGGGCGAATTGGAGAAGATAACAAGGGCCAGGAAGAGGGAGGGGGTTCTGAATTCCTCAGAGGAAGGGACGAGATGCGTCGGGAGCTGTGTAGCCTGTGAAGCTCAGATGGAGGAGGAGGAAAATGGGAAGCAGAGGCAGGGGCGAAGAGGCACAGGCCGGTGGCACGCGTGAGTTGATAGGAGTCTGGAGGCAGGAAGGCTAATGCTAGGAGTGGAAGCAGCAGCAAGGCAGGGGCAAGGAGGGCATGAAGAGGACAATCTCAGGGAGTTTGTGGTGAAGCAAATATGAGTGCAGGGGACAAGCCTCAGGAACTCAGCCGCTGATGGAAGTTGGTGGCGAGGAAGGCCAGGATGCTTGCCACGGGACGGGCGCCGTGCCCCCAAGCCCATGTACCAACGAGACGGAAATAGAGCCAGGGCATTCTGGGCACAGGCCTCTGCCCCTCGCTGCCCACAGTGCCTTGCTTCAGGGTGTAGACCAGAGGGGTAAAGAATGCCTTCTTTGGTTGGGGTACTTCCTGGGGATAATCCCGTGGTCCTGCCGCATTCACATGTCTCCCCTCATTGCATTCCGCCAAGAGTTGTTGCAATTCAGGTCGCTCAAGCTGCACGGTACAGGGAATGGGAAACAGGTAAGGACAGCAGGGGAAGACACAAGTGCCAATGGGCTGGCCAACATGCAGGGCTGGGCTCCCTAGCCACGCCCACCACAACAATATCAGGCTTGATTCGATCAAGTCGGACCCAGTGCCCTG
The DNA here is from genome assembly GCF_023159225.1 of Perognathus longimembris pacificus. NCBI lineage: Eukaryota > Metazoa > Chordata > Mammalia > Rodentia > Heteromyidae > Perognathus > Perognathus longimembris. The sequence continues at coordinate 20,568 of NW_025959671.1, forward strand.
AAAACCCTTAGCACCTTCCAAGGCACGGTAAACTGGGTGTGCTCGCAAGTGCGTGAGTGTGTCCGTGTTTGGTTGTACGAGTGCGTGTGTGTTCCTGACACCGTACATGGGTGTACTTCCTAAACATAAGTCTGGATATGTGTAAATAGGCATCTGGATGTGGATCCAGGAGGTCCCGTCACAGTGTGTTCTGAGTGAGCATGTGGAGGCTGCGGCGAGTGACGAGAAAGACAGAGATGGAGAGTGGGCTTGCATGTGAGAAATTTTCTGTCCATGTGCGGTGGCAGGAGTGTGTCCGATATGAAGTTGAACAGATGCAATTCAAAGTGTGTGCACGTATACTTGCTTGCTTGAATTCCCAGGAAACCATTCATTTGGCAAGGCTGCCTTTAGTGCTGTCTGCTTCTCCAAGGTCTCCAGACATGAGTCCGGGGATGCTAAGCAGCCACTGCTGTTGGCGATCCGCATGACAGTGATGATGACGCCTACGAATAGCATTGCTGGGAGCCAGGGTGCCTTGGCCAACGCAGGGAAGCGTCAGAATGCCCTTTCCCTGGTGTCTGAGCATAGCACCCTGCAGGAGCCTTAAACTTATGGCTGTGAGCCAACGGCCCCCGCATTGCCAGCTCCTGCCTATAGCCATTATGACCCACCGCTACTCGGTAGGAGGAAGGATCTGGCAGAGATGTGGGCCAGAGAGGCCAGGCAAGAGGGCAAACAAGAGTGGAGCGGTCACCTGTGCAGTTAGGAGAACCCAATAACCCCTCACCTGCAGACCTTGAATCTCCATTCTGCTGTCATCGAACAGATGACGTGGATGGGGAGAGAGGTGGCGGATTCAGACACCGGCCACTTGCAGGACTGGCAAGGGCAGAGGAGGTGGGGAGCTGTCCAACACGGGTTCAGCCAGGATGTGGGATGGAGCGGGAGCGGAGGTGCACAGTGGACCCAGCCCGTCCCAGCGGGGATTCCAGGTGTGCGATTGTGGCTCCGGAGCTCCTGTATTTCCCTGTTGGCCTGTGAGAACTGGTGAGCAGTCAGAGCCAACCCCTAAGGGCCTTCGCGTCCCTTTCGCTATGGCAACTCCACTTGGAACACTGGCACACGTCAGCAGGTGGCGCCTAGAACCTGATCACGTCACAGAGCGCCTAACCCTCCAGGCACCGCCCAGAGGCTTCCCAGCACCCCTGGGGCGCATGTGCAGTCAAGGAGGCATAAGCAGGGCCTGATGGGCTGTGAGCAACAACTGACTACCGCTAAGAGGCGTCACTCCCCCTCCCGCTAAAGCTGATCCTGTTGGAATGCAAATGCAAGTGCACCTCAGCACACTGGGCAAGGCATAGAAACCCAAATCATCCAGCCACCTCCTGGAGGCTTTGCTACACGGCGGGCCGCGCATGCGCAGTCCTGCAACATCAGAAGCACACCAGGCTGCTACCTAGCAAGCCAGTGAAGGGCTTCAAGTGGTCTCGGTCAAGTGAGCAGTTGCTTTTTCCAGACTAATAGGATGTCAGTCGCAGGAAAAGGAGCCACAAGGTAGAAAAGGAAGGCCCCAACCCTCCTCCCTCATATACACACCTCCTGCACAGAGAAAAGAAGCAGAGGGATTTGGGGACAGAACAGAACAGGGAGACTACAGCTTAGAGGAATGCGGACTCTTGTGCACGAGAGGACTGGGAGAGGCCAGGAGTACAGAGGCTGAGAGCAGAGGGCGAATTGGAGAAGATAACAAGGGCCAGGAAGAGGGAGGGGGTTCTGAATTCCTCAGAGGAAGGGACGAGATGCGTCGGGAGCTGTGTAGCCTGTGAAGCTCAGATGGAGGAGGAGGAAAATGGGAAGCAGAGGCAGGGGCGAAGAGGCAACAGGCCCGGTGGCACGCGTGAGTTGATAGGAGTCTGGAGGCAGGAAGGCTAATGCTAGGAGTGGAAGCAGCAGCAAGGCAGGGGCAAGGAGGCATGAAGAGACAATCTCAGGGAGTTTGTGGTGAAGCAAATATGAGTGCAGGGGACAAGCCTCAGGAACTCAGCCGCTGATGGAAGTTGGTGGCGAGGAAGGCCAGGATGCTTGCCACGGGACGGGCGCCGTGCCCCCAAGCCCATGTACCAACGAGACGGAAATAGAGCCAGGGCATTCTGGGGCACAGGCCTCTGCCCCTCGCTGCCCACAGTGCCTTGCTTCAGGGTGTAGACCAGAGGGGTAAAGAATGCCTTCTTTGGTTGGGGTACTTCCTGGGGATAATCCCGTGGTCCTGCCGCATTCACATGTCTCCCCTCATTGCATTCCGCCAAGAGTTGTTTGCAATTCAGGTCGCTCAAGCTGCACGGTACAGGGAATGGGAAACAGGTAAGGACAGCAGGGGAAGACACAAGTGCCAATGGGCTGGCCAACATGCAGGGCTGGGCTCCCTAGCCACGCCCACCACAACAATATCAGGCTTGATTCGATCAAGTCGGACCCAGTGCCCTGAAAACCCTTAGCACCTTCCAAGGCACGGTAAACTGGGTGTGCTCGCAAGTGCGTGAGTGTGTCCGTGTTTGGTTGTACGAGTGCGTGTGTGTTCCTGACACCGTACATGGGTGTACTTCCTAAACATAAGTCTGGATATGTGTAAATAGGCATCTGGATGTGGATCCAGGAGGTCCGTCACAGTGTGTTCTGAGTGAGCATGTGGAGGCTGCGGCGAGTGACAGAGAAAGACAGAGATGGAGAGTGGGCTTGCATGTGAGAAATTTTCTGTCCATGTGCGGTGGCAGGAGTGTGTCCGATATGAAGTTGAACAGATGCAATTCAAAGTGTGTGCACGTATACTTGCTTGCTTGAAATTCCAGGAAACCATTCATTTGGCAAGGCTGCCTTTAGTGCTGTCTGCTTCTCCAAGGTCTCCAGACATGAGTCCGGGGATGCTAAGCAGCCACTGCTGTTGGCGATCCGCATGACAGTGATGATGACGCCTACGAATAGCATTGCTGGGAGCCAGGGTGCCTTGGCCAACGCAGGGAAGCGTCAGAATGCCCTTTCCCTGGTGTCTGAGCATAGCACCCTGCAGGAGCCTTAAACTTATGGCTGTGAGCCAACGGCCCCCGCATTGCCAGCTCCTGCCTATAGCCATTATGACCCACCGCTACTCGGTAGGAGGAAGGATCTGGCAGAGATGTGGGCCAGAGAGGCCAGGCAAGAGGGCAAACAAGAGTGGAGCGGTCACCTGTGCAGTTAGGAGAACCCAATAACCCCTCACCTGCAGACCTTGAATCTCCATTCTGCTGTCATCGAACAGATGACGTGGATGGGGAGAGAGGTGGCGGATTCAGACACCGGCCACTTGCAGGACTGGCAAGGGCAGAGGAGGTGGGGGAGCTGTCCAACACGGGTTCAGCCAGGATGTGGGATGGAGCGGGAGCGGAGGTGCACAGTGGACCCAGCCCGTCCCAGCGGGGATTCCAGGTGTGCGATTTGTGGCTCCGGAGCTCCTGTATTTCCCTGTTGGCCTGTGAGAACTGGTGAGCAGTCAGAGCCAACCCCTAAGGGCCTTCGCGTCCCTTTCGCTATGGCAACTCCACTTGGAACACTGGCACACGTCAGCAGGTGGCGCCTAGAACCTGATCACGTCACAGAGCGCCTAACCCTCCAGGCACCGCCCAGAGGCTTCCCAGCACCCCTGGGGCGCATGTGCAGTCAAGGAGGCATAAGCAGGGCCTGATGGGCTGTGAGCAACAACTGACTACCGCTAAGAGGCGTCACTCCCCCTCCCGCTAAAGCTGATCCTGTTGGAATGCAAATGCAAGTGCACCTCAGCACACTGGGCAAGGCATAGAAACCCAAATCATCCAGCCACCTCCTGGAGGCTTTGCTACACGGCGGGCCGCGCATGCGCAGTCCTGCAACCTCAGAAGCACAACAGGCTGCTAACTAGCAGGCCAGTGAAGGGCTTCAAGTGGTCTCGGTCAAGTGAGCAGTTGCTTTTTCCAGACTAATAGGATGTCAGTCGCTGGAAAAGGAGCCACAAGGTAGAAAAGGAAGGCCCAAACCCTCCTCCCTCATATACACACCTCCTGCACAGAGAAAAGAAGCAGAGGGATTTGGGACAGAACAGGGAGACTACAGCTTAGAGGATTGCGGACTGTTGTGCACGAGAGGACTGGGAGAGGCCAGGAGTACAGAGGCTGAGAGCAGAGGGCGAATTGGAGAAGATAACAAGGGCCAGGAAGAGGGAGGGGGTTCTGAATTCCTCAGAGGAAGGGACGAGATGCGTCGGGAGCTGTGTAGCCTGAGAAGCTCAGATGGAGGAGGAGGAAAATGGGAAGCAGAGGCAGGGGCGAAGAGGCAGAGGCCCGGTGGCACGCGTGAGTTGATAGGAGTCTGGAGGCAGGAAGGCTAATGCTAGGAGTGGAAGCAGCAGCAAGGCAGGGGCAAGGAGGGCATGAAGAGAGAATCTCAGGGAGTTTGTGGTGAAGCAAATATGAGTGCAGGGGACAAGCCTCAGGAACTCAGCCGCTGATGGAAGTGGTGGCGAGGAAGGCCAGGATGCTTGCCACGGGACGGGCGCCGTGCCCCCAAGCCCATGTACCAACGAGACGGAAATAGAGCCAGGGCATTCTGGGGCACAGGCCTCTGCCCCTCGCTGCCCACAGTGCCTTGCTTCAGGGTGTAGACCAGAGGGGTAAAGAATGCCTTCTTTGGTTGGGGTACTTCCTGGGGATAATCCCGTGGTCCTGCCGCATTCACATGTCTCCCCTCATTGCATTCCGCCAAGAGTTGTTTGCAATTCAGGTCGCTCAAGCTGCACGGTACAGGGAATGGAAAACAGGTAAGGACAGCAGGGGAAGACACAAGTGCCAATGGGCTGGCCAACATGCAGGGCTGGGCTCCCTAGCCACGCCCACCACAACAATATCAGGCTTGATTCGATCAAGTCGGACCCAGTGCCCTGAAAACCCTTAGCACCTTCCAAGGCACGGTAAACTGGGTGTGCTCGCAAGTGCGTGAGTGTGTCCGTGTTTGGTTGTACGAGTGCGTGTGTGTTCCTGACACCGTACATGGGTGTACTTCCTAAACATAAGTCTGGATATGTGTAAATAGGCATCTGGATGTGGATCCAGGAGGTCCCGTCACAGTGTGTTCTGAGTGAGCATGTGGAGGCTGCGGCGAGTGACAGAGAAAGACAGAGATGGAGAGTGGGCTTGCATGTGAGAAATTTTCTGTCCATGTGCGGTGGCAGGAGTGTGTCCGATATGAAGTTGAACAGATGCAATTCAAAGTGTGTGCACGTATACTTGCTTGCTTGAAATTCCCAGGAAACCATTCATTTGGCAAGGCTGCCTTTAGTGCTGTCTGCTTCTCCAAGGTCTCCAGACATGAGTCCGGGGATGCTAAGCAGCCACTGCTGTTGGCGATCCGCATGACAGTGATGATGACGCCTATGAATAGCATTGCTGGGAGCCAGGGTGCCTTGGCCAACGCAGGGAAGCGTCAGAATGCCCTTCCCTGGTGTCTGAGCATAGCACCCAGAAGGAGCCTTAAACGTATGGCTGTGAGCCAAAGGCCCCCCGCATTGCCAGCTCCTGCCTATAGCCATTATGACCCGCCGCTACTCGGTAGGAGGAAGGATCTGGCAGAGATGTGGGCCAGAGAGGCCAGGCAAGAGGGCAAACAAGAGTGGAGCGGTCACCTGTGCAGTTAGGAGAACCCAATAACCCCTCACCTGCTGACCTTGAATCTCCATTCTGCTGTCATCGAACAGATGACGTGGATGGGGAGAGAGGTGGCGGATTCAGACACCGGCCACTTCCAGGACTGGCAAGGGCAGAGGAGGTGGGGGAGCTGTCCAACACGGGTTCAGCCAGGATGTGGGATGGAGCGGGAGCGGAGGTGAAAAGTGGACCCAGCCCGTCCCAGCGGGGATTCCAGGTGTGCGATTTGTGGCTGCGGAGGTCCTGTACTTCCCTGTTGGCCTGTGAGAACTGGTGAGCAGTCAGAGCCAACCCCTAAGGGCCTTCGCGTCCCTTTCGCTATGGCAACTCCACTTGGAACACTGGCACACGTCAGCAGGTGGCGCCTAGAACCTGATCACGTCACAGAGCGCCTAACCCTCCAGGCACCGCCCAGAGGCTTCCCAGCACCCCTGGGGCGCATGTGCAGTCAAGGAGGCATTAAGCAGGGCCTGTTGGGCTGTGAGCAACAACTGACTACCGCTAAGAGGCGTCACTCCCCCTCCCGCTAAAGCTGATCCTGTTGGAATGCAAATGCAAATGCACCTCAGCACACTGGGCAAGGCATAGAAACCCAAATCATCCAGCCACCTCCTGGAGGCTTTGCTACACGGCGGGCCGCGCATGCGCAGTCCTGCAACCTCAGAAGCACACCAGGCTGCTAACTAGCAGGGCCAGTGAAGGGCTTCAAGTGGTCTCGGTCAAGTGAGCAGTTGCTTTTTTCCAGACTAATAGGATGTCAGTCGCTGGAAAAGGAGCCACAAGGTAGAAAAGGAAGGCCCCAACCCTCCTCCCCTCATATACACACTCCTGCACAGAGAAAAGAAGCAGAGGG
>NW_025959672.1:0-27009 GCF_023159225.1 Perognathus longimembris pacificus
GAAGTGAAAGGACTGGGCTTATGGGGCAACATGGAAGGAGAAGGGAGGGGCAAGTGGAGGAAGTGAGAGGTCAAGGGGTGTGGCTTGGGCACTGGATTAGTTTAGGTCCCTTCTGCCTGGAACAAATAGACATGCCAGGAGGCTAGGAAGAGCTCCTTTCTCTGCGGGTCCTCTAGTTGGGTCAGGCCTACAAAGCTGGTCAGGCTCACTGTGGTTTGCTGGTGGGTTGGCCTTCGTACACCTGTCCTATCAGGCATCAGCCGCTTTTCTGTGTGGGGAAGCCTGGAGGACTGCGTGTGCAGATGCTGCTTGTGTGTGGAAAAGGCTGGACCCAGGTCCACCAAGGCAACTCCAGAAGGCAAGCAGAAGTAAGTAAGCCAAGAAGCTTCCTGGCAGGTGGGGTCCACGGCATGGGTATGGGGTTCTTGTGAATGTGTGTGGAGAAGCATGGCCTGCCTCTCCTGTTTGCTCCTTTGGGCCCTTCCTCAAGTGGCTTTGGTAAGGCTACACCTCAAACCAGGCCTCCAGAGCCGGATTCCAGTCAGTGCCGAGCATTTAGCTGGCTTTCAGTCTTGGCAGGCCCAGGCTATGGTTGTGGGGTGCTTGTGAAAGTGTGTGGAGGAGCTTCGGTGAGGCTATGCCTCAAACCAGTCTTCTGGATATTGCTCCCAGTCAGTGCAGAGCTTTTAGCCAGTGCTTTCAGTCCTGGCAGGTCCATGGCATGGGTGTTGGTTTTTATTGCCTTCCTGCCTGCCTCTCTGTGTTGGTTTGTGTCCTTCCTGAAGTGGCTTTGGTGAGGCCAGTCCCCAAACCAGGCTTCTGGAGCTGGCTTTTAGCTGGCATTTTCAGTCTAGGCAGGCCCAGGGCATGGATACAGGTGAGGGACAGTGTGGAGAAATACAGTTTGCTTCTCCTAAAGTGGTTTGGTGAGGCCAGTCCCCAAATCAGGCCTCTGAAGCTGGCTCTAGTCATTGTCGAGCTTTTAGCTTTTACTTTCAGGCCCAGAACATGGGTGTGGGGTGTGATTTTGTGTGGAGAAGTGTGGCCTTCCTCTCTTGTTTGTTCATTTGTGCCCTTCCTACAGTGGCTTCAGGGTGGCTAAGCCCTCAATTAAGGAGGTCAGGTCTTGCTGGCGCCATCTTGGCCACACACATGTTGAATTGTAGGGTATGGCATCTCTTCTTCATGTTAGAGGGAATTCTGACCCCCAGGTGATGGTTGTGCCTGAATTCCTGGAGACAGGGGTGAGCACTTCCCTTATAGGTTACTGAACCTGTCAGTCCAGTGCTTGGGAATAGGAGCTTCCTATTACCCTGTCCCCTGACTTTACCTTATTTAGGCCCAGACAAGCACAGGTGCCATTACACCATACCACACATCTCCGTGTTTGCATCCTGTTTGTCTCCTGGCTTATCTCTGGTCAATATGGTGTCCCAAATCAGCTCTTGGAGCTCAGTTGGTTTGTTAGTATAGTTTTTGTTTTTTCTTTCTTCTCTGGCCTGTTTCCTAACAGTGATAAATATATTTGGGGGCAGCAGTCCTTTGTAACAATTGGCTGCCCATAGACTGCTAGCATTCTTATAAAGACTCCAAGATTTGATCCTTCAAAATGTAGTTTCTCTGATAATTTACATTATAACATGCCCAAACCAGGCTTCTGGATTCACCTCCCAGTCACTGCAGAGACTTTAGATGGTGCTTTCAGTCTGAGCAGGCTCAGGGCATGGTTGTGGGAGTATTTGTGAAAGTGTGTGGAGAAGGTCAGCCTGCCTGTCTTGTTTATTCCACATTTTACTTGGCATACCGAGGTATTTTGTCTAGTTTTTGGAGCATGCCTCGCCAGCCAGGCAAGCACCTTTATACTGAGTCGTGTCCCATCACTGCCCCCAGGCCTGGTGTGAGATCTGTCCCATTAGGAGCTGGATGGAGGTAGCAGAAGGCAGGAGCAGAAAGTGTGGTCTAAATGGCCTTTTCCTGTTTTTCCTTCCATCAGCCATGCTCTGATCCCACTCAACAGAGGAGAGGCCTAAGTGTTGAGGATTGGAATGGTAGGTGTTGGATCTAGGTGTCCAGTCCAATGTAGGATGCCCTCAGTGGACCCCAACAAATCTTGGTTAGGAGAATATACACCTCAATCTAGGTCTTGCATAGGGCACAGAGGTTAGGGTGGAGGGGATGTGTTGAAAATGTTTTTTCCACATGCCTGTAATCCTATGTACTCAGGAGGCCAAAATCTGTTGATTGTAGTTCGAATCCAGCCTGGTAGGAAAGTTCATGAGGCTCTTTTTTTTTTTTTTTTTTTTTCATGAGGTTCTTTATCACCAATCAACAACAAAAAACGTTTAGTAGAAGCAGAGCTGTGGCTCAAGTGGTAGAGTGCCCATACAAGCCCCAAAAGCCCCAAAAGATTTCATGGGGCTGGGAATGTGGCTTAGTGGTAGGGTGTTCTAGCAGTCATGAAACCCTGTGTTTTATTCTTCCGTACCACATACACAGAAAAAGTAGGAAGTAGGGCTGTGGGTCTAGTGGTAAGAGTATTAGCCTTCAGCAAAAGCTCAGGAACAGTGCCCAGACCCTGAGTTCAAGCTCCATGACTGGCAAAAACAGCTATAACAACAACAAAAAAGATTTTCATTTTATCATCATATTTACAGTTCTTACACACATTTATTTTTTATTTAAAGTATTTTTTTTTTTTGCTGGCTGTGGGGCTTGAACTCTCGGCCTGGTGCTGTCCTTTAGCTCCTCAGCAGAACGCTAGTGCTCTACCAATTGAGCCACAGCGCCACTTCTGGTTTTCTAGTGGGTCACTGGAGATAAGTGTTATGAACTTTCTTGCCTGAGCTGGTTTTGAACCTGGATCCTCTTGTCTCAGCCTCCTGAGTAGCTAGGATGACAGGAGTGAGCCATATTTTATTAGGTATACAAAAGTATTTCACTGTTTCGTGAGTTCCAGTGGTACTGTGTTCCAGGGCCTTCCACAAGTTAGGCAAGTACCTCATCTCTTAGCCCTGGTTATTTTTATGCCGCCTTTGGTTTTCATGATTTCCAGCCTTTTTAGGCATTTTGAAGAGAAAATGCACAGAGTGTCAGAATAAAATGTGTAGAGCCTGGAAGCTTGGAATCCTGAATAGAGGTTCTGGCTCTATAGCCCAAGGTAGAACACTGTGGATGGCCCCGATTATAACCTGCTCTGGAGAACTCATGCCTTGCCCAGGCCCCTGGCCTCTGTTCCTTTCATGTCCATCCTGGGGCCTGGGTTAGGGGTCGGGGTTGGATTGGGTCATGGCGGTTGGATTGGGTCGGGGTGAGGTTTGCGGGGTTGGGGTCAGGGGTCAGGGCGCTGCTGATGCACATGCCTCCCTGCAGGTGCCACCCATGATGTCACCAGCCTGTGCTTATGCCTCAGTTCAAGCCCCTGACCAGCACAGAAAGATTTTTTGGGGTGGGAATGTGGGTTAATGGTAGGATGTCCCCCTAGCATTCATGAAACCCTGCGTTTGATTCCTCAGTACCATATACACAGAAAAAGCAGGAACTGGTGCTGTGGCTCAAGTGTTAGAGTAGTACCCTTGAGCAAAAGAAGCTCAGGGACAGTGCCTAGACCCTGACTTCAAGCTCCAGGATTGGCAAAAAAATTTTTCATTTTTTTATCATATATGTCTTACACACATTTATTTATTTTTTATCCTACATAACTCCATAGTTGTTTATTTTGAAAATAATATTTTCTGAAATATCCTTATAATTTGAGGTGAGCTAATTGATGGTACACCAAAGGTACCTGTTTGCCTGGAAGTTACTAAATGCTGATGAAAGAATAGTTACAAACATATCATTACTGCACACCAACCTAATGGCACTCTGCAATTTTTAAAACTTCATGGCTGGTCAATTTTGATTGGACACTAGAGTTGCATGTGTATGGAAAACATTCTCTCCACTGACTGAAGGTTACTTGCATACAAGTGTACTTCCAATATAGAATTCAATTCTTAAAGTCAAAGTGGCTCAAATTGGAACAAATAAGCTGACCCCCGTGAAATAAACTAAATACAAAGCAACAAGTAATAAGAATACTAAAGATTTATTCCACCAGTCTTCCTCTTATTTTGTGTTTTTTTGTAATTTGAGACATGTTATAGCCCAGGCTGGCCTTGAACTTATGATCCTCCTGCCTCATCCTCCCTAGTGCTGGATTTACAGTCACCACCATTCCTTGCTTCTATCTTAAACATACAAGTGTGCTCTACGAGTAAACTGAGTTAAAACATTTCTGAGAGCAGAGGAGCTGCTATCAGTAGAGCTATTGTGACTCTATAAGAGCCCAGGTCAGCAAGGTACAAGGTAAGCAGGTGTACTGGGCAGTGCTAGTCATGCAACATGCCAAGTAGACCACACTGTCCAGGTCTTCTTGAGCTCAGGTCATTATTACTTCACAGGGTTGTATTTTGTTCTTCCCTGTTTCCTTGTTCCACTGTTTGGTAATCAGGAGAAAATGAGAAGTCATTTAACTTCTTGGTTAAATAAAACTAATTTGTCACCTACAATTATGTTTAAGAGTAAGTCAGCTGAAGAAACAACAGGGGCTGGGGCTAAGGAAAGCTTCTACACTTAGGCACAGGACTAGTGGGTGAGTTGTTGGCTTGGCTGTGGGCAGTGCTAACCTAGTGGGCCTTCTCTAGGAAGGCCTTGCAACACCGGAGGGACTGCTGATAGACCAGCTCAAAGTCGGAGTTGTTTCCATAATAGGGATCTTCAATCATGAGTTGTTTTTGTGGATCATAGCTCCCAAGTAGTTCAATTTTAGCTTTGCAGTTTTTAACTTGATTACTTATTCTTTTCAAATATCTCATATTGCTTTCATCCATAGACAGCATGTATTCGAATGTAGCAAAGTCGTCTTTGGTGACCTGTCTTGCCTTATGGGCTGTGGTAATGTCATGAAATCTTCGGCAGCTCATAGCTCTTGGATCTGGGGCACGACCCACGTTCTAGTCGGAAACAACACCGCTGTCAATGGCCCAATTATCTGAAACATTTTGGTCAGCTACATGTTTTCTGAAAACTGCTTCTGTGATGGGTGACTGGCAAATGTTACGTAGACACACAAATAGTACGGATTTGGGACGCTGTACCGCTATCTGCCTGGGTGGTCGCTGGCGCCTGCACATTTATATTTATTTTTATTTTTTTTATTTTTTATTTTTTGCCAGTCCTGGGGCTTGGACTCAGGGCCTGAGCACTGTCCCTGGCTTCTTTTTGCTCAAGGCTAGCACTCTGCCACTTGAGCCACAGCGCCACTTCTTGCCATTTTCTGTATATGTGGTGCTGGGGAATCGAACCCAGGGCCTCATGTATATGAGGCAGGCACTCTTGCCACTAGGCCATATCCCCAGCCCTGCACATTTATTTTTAAACTTTTATTTATTTAAAATTTTTTTCTTTGCCGAATGTGGGTTGTGAACTCTGTGCCTGGGTTCTGTCCTCAAGGTCTTCAGCTGAAGACTAGTCTGAGCCACAGCACCACTTCTGTTTTCTAGTGGGTCATTGGAGATAACAGTCTTATTAACTTTCCTGCCTGAGCTGGCTTTGAACCTGGATCCTCTGGTCTCAGCCTCCTGAGTAGCTAGGATGACAGGAGTGAGCCACATTTTATTAGGCATGTAAAAGTATTTCACTTTCTTTTTTGTGAGTTCCAGTGGTATTGTGTTCCAGGGCCTTCCACAAGCTAGGCAAGTACCTCAGCTCTTAGCCCTGGTTGTTTTTTGCCGCCTTTGGTTTCCATGATTTCCAGCCTTTGTAGGCATTTTGAAGAGAAAATGCACTGAGTGCACAGAGTGTCAGAATAAAATGTGTAGAGCCTGGAAGCTTGGAATTCTGAATCGAGGTTCTGGGTCTATAGCTCAAGGTAGGACATAGTGGATGGCTCCCATTAAAACCTGGTCTGGTGAACTCATGCCTTGCCCAGGCCCCTGGCCTCTGTTCAAGTCTGCATAAAGTTTTCATTTATACTTTCATATCCATCCTGGGGCCTGGAGAAGGAGGTGAAGGCATGTGTGAGTAAGGGCAGCTTATCTTTTACTGCTTGGTAGGTTGGTGCTGATCAGAACAACTTTAGTGACCCTAGGCCTCTGCCCAAGCCTCTGAGTCTTTGCTATGCATTCAGTTCTGCTTTTGGTCATGTCCTGCTCTGTGATTGTGGGTTAGGGGATGAGGGGCTGTGTGGAAAATATTTTTATTACATAGGTCTTACACACATTTTGTTCAGCATACCAAGGCATTTAAATTTTTTTTTTTGGTGAATTTGAAATTTATTGTGTTTCAGGGCTTCCCACGACCTAGGCAAGCAACTCAACACTGAACCTCACCCCTTTAATATAACCCAGTCATTTCCTTAAGACTGGTTTTATTCAAGTTTTCTAGTAAGGAGCTTCTGTGTGACTTTGTTTTGTTCTTCCCCTGTCACCTGTATAGGATCCCGCTTCCCTGGGGAGTAGTTCCAGCATGGCCATCCTTTGGTTCCTGTTGATTTCTTCTGACTGTAATTACTTTGATGGTAAAATGTGTCTAGTAGCTGAAGAAAACATGGAGAACATATACTTGGAATTTTGAGTGTAGTATCTGGAAGTATGGCCCAATGTAGAAAAGTGGCTTGAATGACATCCCCTCCCCTGAAGAAGTGACACCCATTAAAAAACATTCTGAAGTTGGTGTCACTGTAGGTCAACGTTCTAAGACCCTCTAATCATTGAATCACAATCATATGAGGAGGCATCAGGGAGAAGGTGACAAGGACCTGGTATGCAAAGATGGCCACTGGGTTTAATTTAGTAGCTCAGCAATCAGTGTCACTGGGACTGAAGCACCCAGACCCTGGCTGTCCGTGCTGCAAGGTAGTACTGGGCGATGGAGGGATTTGAAAACTATGCTGAAGTAGTGCCATGGTGTCACCAGGCAAATGGCCTCTCAAACCCTGGGAGCTATCCCTTATGCTCATTTGTGCACAGTTTCAGACATGAATTCCACCTAAGTAGCCACACAGATACTTGGGGCCTCTATTGCTGCTATGAGGCAGGATGCAGAATGAGACTTGGCAAAACACACATTTTAGCCATAAAGCATGCCATGTGGACTGGCTGTTTACTCCTGGTACTTGAACTTGGCCTGAGAGCTGTCCCTGAGCTTCTTTTTGCTTAATGCCAGCACTCTACCACTTTAATGACAGCACCATTTCCGGGCTTTTCTGTTTATGTGGTACTGAGGAGCCGAACTCAAGGCTTCATGCGTGCTAGGCAAGCACTCTACCACTAAGCCACATTCTCAGCCCAAGTCCGGGGTTTTGAGATGACACTTTAGGCACATCTGAGGATCAGACGCTGTCGCCTTTGAAGCAACAGAAGCATGGGCCTCCCTTGATCAACACGAGGGTTGTCTGATGGTAGAGAGTGGGGTGTCCCAGGCATGCACTGAGCACTGTAGACTCAGGCTGGAAAGGCCACCATGATGCTTGGGCTGGATAAGACTGAACCCTGGAGATTAGTAGGTGTTATCAGGGGTGACAGAAAATCCACAAGTCTTTAACAGAAAGTCTTGATAAATTGAAATCTTTTAAAGGAAATCAGTATCAACCTCCTAAGAATCCAAATCTAAGCTGCAAAAATTAATTCCTAAGAGTGTCAATAAATCAAGAATAGAGCCAGGCACCAGTGGCTCACACCAGTAATCCTTGCTACTCAGGAGGCTGAGATCTGAGGATCATGGCTCAAAGCCAGCGCAGGCAGGAATGTCCTTGATTCCCTTATCTCCAATTAAATGCCAGAAAACCAGAAGTGGCACTGGCTCAAGGACAGCCCACGACGGACAACAGCAAAAGAACAGACCACTGAATAACCTGAGAGACACATGGTCCAAACATGTGAACATGGAAGGAGATGCAACTAACTGTTGAATCTCCATAAATTGTATGTCATTGATTGTTCAACAGTGGCCCACATTGACTGTTTGTTCTTTTTCTGATTCATATGTTCAAATCCCTTGTGTTGATGGTGATTCTTAGGGACATTTTTAGTGGTTCATTATTTCTAGGATTGGCTTTATTTTAGTAAGTGTTGGAATGTTACCATGCAGAATACAGTTGATGTTGCATTTTTCTAGACCAGCCGCTTTTATGAATTAGTATGCTGAAGAAAACAGTGGCTTTCTCCTCTCCCCTTTCCCTCTCTTTTCTCCTCCCCTTCTCATTTTTCTTTCTCCAGACGTTGTATTGCTGCAATAGACCAGGCCGGTCTCGAACTTGTAGTCTTCGGCCTCAGCTTCCCAACTGTTGGGGTTAACTGCATTTTCCACCCTACCCGGCTCAAAAACAGATATCTTATGCTGTGACCCATTCGTTCTACCTTTAGGTATTTCTCTAATAGTTGGACTCTGCCCTATGCTCAATGACTCCCTCAGTGCTTCAGTGAGAAGGCACCCAAGACAATATCAGTAGGAACCTGTGGAAATTGTCCGTACATAGTCAGAGTTGGGCTCTGTGGTGCTGTCCCAAGTGCTAGGGCGCCCTCTGCTGTTTACTTGGGAAATGACAGGTGTGACATGTATGTGTGTGGAACAGTGTTTTTTTCCTTAGTTGTGTGTGTGTGTGCGCGCATGTGCGCGCTGTTAATAGGGATTGAATTTAGGACTTGGGTGCTGTTCTTTAGCTTTTCTACTAAAGATTGTGCTGCACTGTTTGAGTTTCAGCCCATATTCTGGCTTCATTTTGTCGTGTGTGTGTGTGTGTGTGTGTGTGTGTGTATTTTGTCTCTGTGTTTTCCAGCATGAATTTCATCTTTAAAGATCTCTTTACTCTGTTTCTAGAGTATTATTTGGGCAAGCAGGGATGAGGTCAGAGTGAGGGAAGGAAGAAGGCAGGGAGGGAGAGGGAGAGTACAGGTTTTTAATTCGTTTTTGTAGTTTATGAGGGAGCATGAAGCTACAAATAAACTAATGTTGGATGGTAGCTTTTTGTGAAGATAGCACTTGTTGCCTATGAATTCTTGGCCATTGTTTTCCATGGCTGTTTGCCTGCATCCCACTTTAAATTTTTGAAGGAAATACTGGTTGATGAAGTCAGGAGAAGTTTGAATGTTTTAATTTAAATTCATCCTTCACCAAGTAGATTGCTGTAAAGGTCTAACAGACCCATGTCTCTGGAAAACAGAATAATATGTAAACATCAATAAAAACCCAGCCTGTTTATTCTTGTTTTGTTTTGCTCTCTGGTCTTGTCTGTCCTTCTCTCTGTTCTCCCTCCCCTGGCCCCCTTATCTGCCAAGTCTGATTGTGACAGTAATCTGGGATGAATGGAAATTACCATGTGATGCCCCTAGCCGCTGTCCCTAGCAGGTGTCCCCTTAAGCCTGCTTGTGCCAGTGGGTTGATAGTTCTAGGTGCAGGAGAGACCCTGAAGGCTTGTGGAGTGTCCTGCACCAGGCCCTGGGTTGGAGCAAAGGCCTTCTGCTAGGCAGGCAGGGCAGCAGGTGGGGCCTCAGGAAGCTAGAGGTGCAGGGTCAAGGCTTATGGGGTGTCAGAGCACAAGAGAGGCATGGCAAGAGCCAGGAAGCTAGAGGTGCTGGGCTGGAGCTTATGGCCATCACAGCTAGAGAGGGGAGGGGCAAGGGCAAGGAAGCTAGAGGTGCAGGGGCAGGACTTATGGGGCCTTACAGCACAAGAGGGGCAGAGAAAGCAGGAGGAAGTGAGAAGTAAGGGCCGTGGCCCTGGAAGTGGACTGGTTTATTTCGGTTCTGCCTGGGACTAGTAGTCCTGCCAGTAGCCCCCATCTTTGGGTTTGGGGCTATAAAGCTGTCAGGCTCACTGTGGTTTGGTGGTGGGTCTGGGCCTATGTACACCTGTCCTATCAGACACCATACCCTTGTTTGTGTGGGGAAACCTGGAGGAACACTGACCATTCACAGATGCGGCTTGTGTGTGGCGAAGGCCTGACCTAGGTGCACCAAGCTGACTTTGAGGCAACTCTGGAATACAAGTAGAGCTATGTGGCAGTGGGGCTCAGGGCATGGGTGTGGGGAGCTGTGAAAGTGTGTGGAGAAGCATGGCCTGCCTCTCCCGCTTGCTTGTTTGTGCCCTTCCTGATGTGGCTTTGGTGAGGCTATGCCTAAAACCAGGCCTCTGGAGCCGGCCTTGAGTCAGTCCCGAGCTTTTAGTTGGTGCTTTTAGTCTTGGCAGGCCCAGGCCATGGTTGTTGGGTGGGTGTGAGAGTGTGTGGAGAATCGTGGCCTGCCCCTCCTGTTTACTTGTTTGTGCCCTTCCTGAAGTGGCTTCGGTGAGGCTAGGCATCAAACCAGGCCTCCGGAGCCAGCTTGCAGTCAGTGTCTGCCTATCCTTTATCTGGTGGTTTCAGTCTTGGGAGGCCCAGGCTGTGGTTGTGTGGTGTTTGTGAAATTGTGTAGAGGAGCGCATCCTGCCTCTCCTGATTGCTCATTTGTGCCCTTCCTGAAGTGGCTTAGGTGAGGCTAGGCCTCAAACCAGGCCTCTGGAGCCGGCTTCGAGTCAGTGCAGAGATTTTAGCTGGTGCTTTTAGTCTTGGCAGGCCCAGGCCACGGTTGTGGGGTGGGTGTGAAAGTGTGAGGAGGAGTGCGGCCTCTCCTTCCTGTTTGCTTGTTTGTGCCCTTCCTGAAGTGGCTTTGGTTGAGGCTAGGCCTCAAAGCAGGCCTCTGGAGCTGGCTTCTTCAGTGCCCATCCTTTTAGCTGTGGTTTTCTGTCTTGGCAGGCCCAGGCAATGGTTGAGGCTGGCTGTGAAAGTGGGTAGAGGAGTTGTGCCTGAGGTGCAGGGGTGAGGCTTGTGGGTCATCACTGCAGGAGAGGGGAGGGGTGAGGGCAAGGAAATGAGAAGTGAAAGGACTGGGCTTATGGGGCAACATGGAAGGAGAAGGGAGAGGCAAGGGGAGGAAGTGAGAGGTCAAGGGGTGTGGCTTGGGTGCTGGATTGGTTTAGGTCCCTTCTGCCTGGAACAAACAGACATGCCAGGAGGCTAGGAAGAGCTCCTTTCTCTGCGGGTCCTCTAGTTGGGTCAGGCCTACAAAGCTGGTCAGGCTCACTGTGGTTTGCTGATGGGTTGGCCTTCGTACACCTGTCCTATCAGGCATCAGCCGCTTTTCTGTGTGGGGAAGCCTGGAGGACTGCGTGTGCAGATGCTGCTTGTGTGTGGAAAAGGCTGGACCCAGGTCCACCAAGGCAGCTCCAGAAGACAAGCAGAGCTAAGTAAGCCGAGCTTCCTGGCAGGTTGGGCCCACGGCATGGGTATGGGGTGCTTGTGAATGTGTGTGGAGAAGCATGGCCTGCCTCTCCTGTTTGCTCCTTTGTGCCCTTCCTCAAGTGGCTTTGGTAAGGCTACGCCTCAAACCAGGCCTCCAGAGCCGGATTCCAGTCAGTGCCGAGCATTTAGCTGGCTTTCAGTCTTGGCAGGCCCAGGCTATGGTTGTGGGGTGCTTGTAAAAGTGTGTGGAGGAGCGCGGCCTGCCTCCCTGTTGGCTTCGGTGAGGCTAGGCCTCAAACCAGTCTTCTGGATATTGCTCCCAGTCAGTGCAGAGCTTTTAGCCAGAGCTTTCAGTCCTGGCAGGCCCATGGCGTGGGTGTTGGTTTTTATTGCCTGCCTGCCTGCCTCTCTGTTTGTGTCCTTCCTGAAGTGGCTTTGGTGGGGCCAGTCCCCAAACCAGGCTTCTGGAGCTGGCTTTTAGCTGGCACTTTCAGTCTAGGCAGGCCCAGGGCATGGATACAGGTGAGGGACAGTGTGGAGAAATAGTTTGCTTCTCCTAAAGTGGTTTGGGTGAGGCCAGTCCCCAAATCAGGCCTCTGAAGCTGGCTCTAGTCATTGTCGAGCTTTTAGCTTGCACTTTGAGGCCCAGAACATGGGTGTGGGGTGTGATTGTGTGTGAAGTGTGGCCTTCCTCTCTTGTTTGTTCATTTGTGCCCTTCCTACAGTGGCTTCAGGGTGGCTAAGCTCTCAATTAAGGGGGTCATGTCTGGCTGGCGCCATCTTGGCCACACACATGTTGAATTGTAGGGTCTGGCATCTCTTCTTCATGTTAGAGGGAGGGAATTCTGACCCCCAGGTGATGGTTGTGCCTGAATTCCTGGAGACAAGGGTGAGCACTTCCCTTATAGGTTACTGAACCTGTCAGTCCAGTGCTTGGGAATAGGAGCTTCCTATTACCCTGTCCCCTGACTTTACCTTATTTAGGCCCAGACAGGCACTGGTGCTATTACACCATACCACACATCTCCGTGTTGAATCCTGTGTCCTGTCTCCTGGCTTATCTCTGGTCAATATGGTGTCCCAAATCTGCTCTTGGAGCTCAGTTGTTTTGTTAGTATAGTTTTTGTTTTTTCTTTCCTCTCTGGCCTGTTTCCTAACAGTGATAAATATATTTGTGGGCAGCAGGCCTTTGTAACTATTGGCTGCCCATAGACTGCTAGCATTCTTATAAAGACTCCAAGATTTGATCCTTCAAAATGTGGTTTCTCTGATAATTTACATTATAACATGCCTGAACCAGGCTTCTGGATCCAACTCCCAGTCACTGCAGAGACTTTAGATGGTGATTCCAGTCTAGGCAGGCTCAGGGCATGTTTGTGTGAGTATTTGTGAAAGTGTGTGGAGAAGGTCAGCCTGCCTCTCTTGTTTATTCTACATTTTACTTGGCATACCAAGGTATTTTGTCTAGTTTTTGGATCATGCTTTGCCAGCCAGGCAAGCACATTTATATTGAGTCGTGTCCCCTGGTGGTCTCAGTGGACCATCACTGCCCCCATGCCTGGCGTGAGATCTGTCCCATTAGGAGCTGGATGGAGGTAGCAGAAGACAGGAGCAGAAAGTGTGTTCTAAATGGCCTTTTCCTGTTTTTCCTTCCATCAGCCATGGCTCTGATCCCACTGAACAGAGGAGAGGCCTAAGTGCTGAGGATTGGAATGGTAGGTGTTGCATCTAGGTGTCCAGTCCAATGTAGGATGGGCTCAGTGGACCTCAACAAATCTTGGTTATTAGAACATCAACCCCAAGACCCCCAGGTCTTGCATAGGGCACAGAGGTTAGGGTGGAGGGGATGTGTGGAAAATGTTTTTTCCAGATGCCTGTAATCCTATGTACTCAGGAGGCCAAGCTTTCTTGATTGCAGTTCGAAACCAGCCCTGGTAGGAAAGTCCATGAGGTTCTTTACCACCAATAACAACAACAAACCTCTAGTAGAAGCAGAGCTGTGTCTCAGTGGTAGAGTGCTCATGCCTGAGTTCAAGCCCCTGCCCAGCACAAAAAGATTTTTTTGGGGTGGGAATGTGGCTTAGTGGTAGGGTGCTCCCCTAGCATTCATGAAACCCTCTGTTTGATTCCTTAGTACCACATACACAGAAAAAGCAGGAAGTGGTGTTGTGGCTCAAGTGGTAGAGTACTACCCTTGAGCAAACGAAGCTCAGGGACAGTGCCTAGACCCTGACTTCAAGCTCCAGGATTGACAAGAAAAAGATTTTCATTTTTATCATATAAGTCTTACACACATCTATCTATCTATTTATTTATTTATTTTTTGGACCAGTCCTGGGCCTTGGACTCAGGGCCTGAGCACTGTCCCTGGCTTCTTCTTGCTCAAGGCTAGCACTCTGCCACTTGAGCCACAGCGCCACTTCTGGCCATTTTCTGTATATGTGGTGCTGGGGAATCGAACCTAGGGCCTCATGTATACGAGGCAAGCACTCTTGCCACTAGGCCATATCCCCAGCCCCACACACATTTATTTTTAAACTTTTATTTATTTAAAATTTTTTTCTTTGCCGGATGTGGGGCCTGAAATTTGTGCCTGGGTTCTGTCCTTGAGGTCTTCAGTTGAAGACTCGTGCTCTACCACCTGAGCCACAGCGCCAATTCTGGTTTTCTAGTGTGGCATTGGAGATAACAGCCTTATGAACTTTCCTGCCTGAGCTGGCTTTGAACCTGGATCCTCTGGTCTCAGCCTCCTGAGTAGCTAGCATGACAGGAGTGAGCCACATTTTATTAGGCACACAAAAGTATTTAATTTTCTTTTTAGTGATTTCCAGTGGTATTGTGTTCCAGGGCCTTGCACAAGCTAGGCAAGTACCACAGCTCTTAGCCCTGGTTGTTTTTATGCCGCCTTTGGTTTTCATGATTTCTAGCGTTTGTAGGCATTTTGGAGAGAAAATGCACAGAGTTTCTGGGTAAAATGTGTAGAGCCTGGAAGCTTGGAATCATGAATAGAGGTTCTGGCTCTATAGCTCAAGGTAGAACAGTGTGGATGGACCCCATTAGAACCTTCTCTGGAGAACTCATGCCTTACCCAGGCCCCTGGCCTCTTCGTTTCATGTCCTTCCTGGGACCTGGGTCAGGGGTCAGGGTTGGATTGGGTTGCGGCGAGGGTGGCGGGGTTGTCTTAGGGGTCAGGGCACTGCTAGCACGTCGCTGATATACAGGCCTCCCGCACATGCCACCCATGGCGTCACCATCCCCTTCCATCACGCGCGAGCACTGGCTCCAGGTGGATTGGTGCCTTGCATGTGGGAGCCCTGAGTCCCATCCTCCCATCCCCATACAAGCATGCACACTGTAAGGCCAGAGAAGAGCTGCGGCTCAGCGGTGGGGTGGGGACAGTGAAGGCCTGGTCTGAACGCCAGGCCTGGTGTGAGGGCAAGGCCCCACGGGGTAAGGGCCCAGCCCGAACTGGTGGCCCTGAGGGCAATGGCTTTGGCTATGTCGAGGACAAGTGCATTTACACAGGTCAAGGGTCGACAGTCCTAGCCCCAAATGTGGAGATCCTCACCCCTGACCGTGTCTGGGCCCCGCCCCACAGTGCCCACACAGCCCCGCCCCTGGTGGCTTTGTGGCCCCTTCCCATGCCATCGCCACGGCCCCGCCCCTGGTGGTGTCACAGCCCTGCCCTATGCCTTCCACAAGGCCCCGGCCCTCTGCAGAGCCTGGGAAGAGGCCCCGCCCCATGTTGAGAGGACCAGAACCTCTGGCTCCACCCTGGGAGGGCGGGACTTCCGGGAAAGGAAGCCGAGGTGCCAGAAAGCCACAGCCAGGAGTGACTTGTGCAGGTGAGCTGCCACAGGCGTGATCCACAGGCCCGCAGGCAGGAGGAGAGCGGTGCCCCGGGCCTGAGGAAGGAGGACAGGAAGTGAGTAGGGACCTGAGGACGGAGGAGGCCTGAGCCCCTGGCCTGTGGAGAATGGAGGCCAGGCGGCCTAGCTGTTGGTGGAAGGAGAGCCAAGGTCTGAGGAGCCCAGGTCCGCGGAGAGCAGCCTGGGAGCACTGCGCCTGCTGACCTGGCAGCGACTCAGGGAGACCATCTGAGCACAGCCAAAGAAGAGGAGCCTCCTGTCAGGCCCAAACCAGGCTTCTGGCTCCAGCTCCCAGTCACTGCAGAGACTTTAGATGGTGCTTTCAGTCTAGGCAGGCACAGGGCATGGTTGTGGGGGTATTTGTGAAAGTGTGTGGAGAAGTTCAGCCTGCCTCTCTTGTTTATTCCACATTTTACTTGGCGTACCAAGGTATTTTGTCTAGTTTTTGTAGCATGCCTTGCCAGCCAGGCAAGCACCTTTATACTGAGTCGTGTCCCGTGGTGGTCTCAGTGGACCATCACTGCCTCCAGGCCTGGCCTGAGATGTCCCATTAGGAGCTGGATGGAGGTAGCAGAAGACAGGAGCGGAAAGTGTGGTCTAAATGGCCTTTTCCTGTTTTTCCTTCTATCAGCCATGGCTCTGATCCCACTGAACAGAGGAGAGGCCTAAGTGCTGAGGATTGGAATGGTAGGTGTTGGATGTAGGTGTCCAGTCCAATGTAGCAAGGCCCCGTGGGGTGAGCACCTGGCCCTAACACGCGGCCCTGAGGGCAATGGTTTTGGGGATGGTGAGGACAAGTGTATTTGCACAGGTCAAGGGTCGACAGTCCTAGCCCCAAATGTGGAGATCCTCACCCCTGACAGTGTCTGTGCCCCGCCCCACAGTGCCCACACAGCCCCGCCCCAATGCAGAGCTTGGGAGAGGCCCCGCCCCACGTGTAGGGGACCTGAACCTCTGCCTCTACCCTGCTAGAGCGGGACTTCCGGGAAAGGGACCTGAGGCTCAGGAACGCCGCAGCCTCGAGAGCCTAGTGCTGCATGCTGGACTCGCAGACCTGCGGGCTAGAGGAGAGCAGGGCCGGGCTTGAGGACGGAGGACAAGAGGAGAGCAGGGGCCTGCGTACAGAGGAGGCCAGAGCTCCAGGCCTGTGGACAATGGAGGCTGGTCAGCCGAGCTGTGGGTGGGAGGAGAGCCGAAGTCAGCAGAGCCAAGGCCCATGGACAGCGGCCTGGAGCACCTCCTGCCGACCTTGAGGCGACTCTGGGAGACTATCCAAGCGCAGCCAACTAAGCAGAGCATCCTGTCAGGTGCGGCCCGGGGCATGGGCATGGGGTGGGTGTGACAGTGTGTGTTGAGGAGCATGGCCCGCCTCCCTGCTTGCTTGCTTGTGCTCTTCTTGTGGTGGCTTCAGGGTGCCCAAGCCCTGCAGGAGGGAAGTCAGGTCTGACCGGCGCCATCTTGGTCACACACGTGTAATTATAGGGTCTGGCATCTTGTCTTCATAGTAGAGGGAGGGAATTCTGACCTCCAGGTGATGGTTGTGCCTTAATTCCTGGAGACAGGGGTGAGCACTTCCCTTATAGGTGACTGAACCTGTCAGTCCAGGGCTTGGGAATAGGAGCTTCCTATTACCCTGTCCCCTGACTTTACCTTATTTAGGCCCAGACAAGCACAGGTGCCATTACACCATACCACACATCTCCGTGTTTGCATCCTGTGTTGTCTCCTGGCTTATCTCTGGTCAATATGGTGTCCCAAATCAGCGCTTGGAGCTCAGTTGGTTTGTTAGTATAGTTTTTGTTTTTTCTTTCTTCTCTGGCCTGTTTCCTAACAGTGTTTAATATATTTGGGGGCAGCAGGCCTTTGTAACAATTGGCTGCCTATAGACTGCTAGCATTTTAATAGACTGCAAGATTGGATCCTTCAAAATGTGGTTTCTCTGATCATTTATATTATAACAGGCCCAAACCAGGCTTCTAGATCCAGCTCCCAGTCACTGCAGAGACTTTAGATGGTGTTTTAAGTCTGGGCAGGCTCAGGACATGGTTGTGGGGGTATTTGTGAAAGTGTGTGGAGAAGTTCAGTCTGCCTGTCTTGTTTATTCCACATTGTACTTGGCATACCAAGGTATTTTGTCTAGTTTTTGGAGCATGCCTCACCAGCCAGGCAACCACCTTTATACTGACTCGTGTCCCATCACTGCCCCCAGGCCTGGCCTGAGACTTGTCCCATTAGGAAGTGGAGGGAGGTAGCAGAAGGCAGGAGCAGAAAGTGTGGTCTAAATGGCCTTTTCCTGTTTTTCCTTCCATCAGCCATGCTCTGATCCCACTGAACAGAGGAGAGGCCTAAGTGTTGAGCATTGCAATGGTAGGTGTTGGATCTAGGTGTCCAGTCCAATGTAGGATGGGCTCAGTGGACCCCAACAAATCTTGGTTAGGAGAATATACACCTCAATCTAGGTCTTGCATAGGACACAGAGGTTAGGGTGGAGGGGATGTGTGGAAAATGTTTTTTCCAGATGCCTGTAATCCTATGTACTCAGGAGGCCAAGATCTGTTGATTGCAGTAGGAAAGTCCACGAGGCTCCTTATCACCAATCAACAACAACAAAAAATCTCTAGTAGAAGCAGAGCTGTGTCTCAAGTGGTAGAGTGCTCATGCCTGAGTTCAAGCCCCAGGACCAGCTCAAAAAGATTTTTGGGGGTGGGAATGTGGCTTAGTGGTAGGGTGCTCACCTAGCATTCATGAAACCCTACGTTTGATTCCTCAGTACCACATACACAGAAAAAGCAGGAAGTGGTGTTGTGGCTCAAGTGGTAGAGTACTACCCTTGAGCAAAAGAAGCTCAGGGACAGTGCCTAGACCCTTATTTCAAGCTGTAGGATTTTCAAAAAAAAGATTTTCATTTTTATCATATAGGTCTTACACACGTTTATTTATTTTTTATCTTATATAACTCCATAGTGGTTTATTTTGTAAATAGTATTTTCTGAAATATCCTTATAATTTGAGGTGAGCTAATTGATGGTATACCAGTATTACCTGTTTGTCTGGAATTTCTAAATGCTGCTGAAAGAATAGTTACTAACACATTATTATAGCACACAAACCTAATGGCACCCTGTAAATTTTTTTTAAGAAAATGACTCTTTCATTATTATTTTAGAAAGGCTACCATATCCATATACTAATATATCTTCAACTTTAAGGTAAATAGTTTAAAAAATATAAAAATGTAAGTACGCTGAAGAGTAACTGCTATTAAACAGTTCTGAACAGGCAGAAAATGTATACTTTCCTTTTATAGAAAATGTTAAATCTCTAATAGCAGCATTTTATATAAAAGCTGTCTTTGAAAACCCAGATTTTTGTATACACAAAACATTTTTTTTTCTTTTCCCTGTACAATATAACAATGTTTACACTGGAGAAAAGGTTTCTTCACAATATTTTTCCCATCACAGGTGGCAGTCAGCTCGAGTGTTATCAGTGGGCCCTGAGCTCAAGCTTCTCAGCACAGCCTTCAGTCCAACATCATGGCATTGATGACATTCAGATCTTTCATGTATGGATAGGCCACCAAGATCTGGTCGATTTTCCGCCTCTGCTTGGAGTCAGGGAAGATCTTTAGCAGGGCCTCCCTCAGCTCTCTGGTTTCAGCAGAAGATCTCTGTGCTTGCATGGGCAGGTTGTGCTGCACAGTGGGAAGGTTTGGTAGGAGGGGGAAGTGAGACTGCTGAGAGAGCCAGGGGCTAGAAGAGGCTCCCTGAATCTGGGGCAGAGGTTGGTGACTGCACCCTGCAATTTTTAAAACTTCATGACTGGTCAAATTTGGTTGGACACTTGAGTTGATGTGTATGAAAAACATTCTCTCTACTGACGGAAGGTAACCTGCATACAAGTGCACTTTCAATATAGAATTCAATTCTTTTTTTGGCCAGTCCTGGGCCTTGGACTCAGGGCCTGAGTACTGTTCCTGGCTTCCTTTTGCTCAAGGCTAGCACTCTGCCACTTGAGCCACAGCGCCACTTCTGGCCGTTTTCTGTATATGTGGTACTGGGGAATCGAACCCAGAGCCTCATGTATACAAGGCAAGCTCTCTTGCCACTAGGCCATATCCCCAGCCCCTAGAATTCTATTCTTAAAGGTAAAGTGGCTTAAATTGGAGCAAATAATCTGACTCCCATGAAATAAACTAAATACAAAGCAACAAGTAGTAAGAATATTAAAGATTTATTCCACCCGTCTTCCTCTTATTTTGTGTTTTTATTTTGTATTTTGAGGCATGTTATAACCCAGGCTGGCCTTCTGCTTCAGCCTCCCTAGTGCTGGATTTACAGGCACCACCATTCCTTGCTTCTATCTGAAACATACAAGTGTGCTCCATGAGTAAACTGAGTTAAAACGTTTCTGAGAGCGGAGGAGCTGCTATCAGTAGAGCTATTGTGACTCTATAAGAGCCCAGGTCAGCAAGGTACAAGGTAAGCAGTAGCACTGGGCAGTGCTAGGCATTCAACATGCCAGGTAGACCATACTGTCCAGGTCTTCCTGAGCTCAGGTCATTATTACTTCACAGGGTTGTATTTTGTTCTTCCCTATTTCCTTGTTCCACTGTTTGGTAATCAGGGGAAAATGAGAAGTCATTTAACTTCTTGGTTAAATAAAACTAATTTGTCACCAGACTTATGTTTAAGAGTAAGTCAGCTGAAGAAACAACCGTGGCTGGGGCTAAGGAAAGCTTCTACACTTAGGCACAGGACTAGTGGGTGAGTTGTTGGCTTGGCTGTGGGCATTGCTAACCTAGTGGGCCTTCTCTAGGAAGGCCTTGCAACACCGGAGGCACTGCTGATAGACCAGCTCGAAGTCGGAGTCGTTTCCATAATAGGGATCTTCAATCATGAGTTGTTTTTGTGGATCATAGCTCCCAAGTAGTTCAATTTTAGCTTTGCAGTTTTTAACTTGATTACTTCGTCTTTGGTGACCTGTCTTGCCTTATGGGCTGTGCTAATGTCATGATTTGTTAGGCAGCTCATAGCTCTTGGATCTTGGGCACGACCCACGTTCCAGTCGGAAACAGCACTGCTGCCAATGGCCCAATTATCTGTAACATTTTGGTCTGCTACAAGTTTTCTGAAAACTGCTTCTACGATGGGTGACTGGCAAATGTTACATAGACACACGAATATTACAGATTTTGGACTCTGTTCTGCTATTTTCCTGTGTGGTCGCTGGCTCCTACACATGTATTTTTAAACTTTAATTTATTTAAAATTTTTTTTCTTTGCCGAATGTGGGGTATGAATTCTGTGCCTGGGTTCTGTCCTTGAGGTCTTCGGTTGAAGTCTAGTGCTCTACCACCTGAGCCACAGCACCACTTCTGGTTTTCTAGTGGGTCGTTGGAGATACAGTTTTATGAACTTTCCTGCCTGAGCTGGCTTTGAACCTGGATCCTCTGGTCTCAGCCTCCTGAGTAGCTAGCATGACAGGAGTGAGCCACATTTTATTAGGCCTACAAAACTCTTTCACTTTCTTTTTAGTGATTTCCAGTGGTATTGTGTTCCAGGGCCTTCCACAAGCTAGGCAAGTACCTCAGCTCTTAGCCCTGGTTGTTTTTATGCTGCCTTTGTAGGCATTTCGGAGAGAAAATGCACAGGGTGTCAGAATAAAATGTGTAGAGCCTGGAAGCTTGGAATCCTGAATAGAGGTGCTGGCTCTATAGCCCTAGGTAGAACAGTGTGGATGGACCCCATTAGAACCTGCTCTGGAAAAATCATGCCTTGCCCAGGCCCCTGGCCTATGTTCAAGTCTGCATAAAGTTTTCATTTATACTTTCATATCCATCCTGGGGCCTGGAGAAGGAGGTGAAGGCATTTGTGAGGAAGGGCAGCTTATCTTTAATCCTTCATATGTTGGTGCTGATCAGAACAATTTCAGTGACCCTAGGCCCCTGCCCAAGCCTCTGACTCTTTGCTATGTATTCATTTCTGCTTTTGGTCATGTCCTGCTCTGTGATTGTGAGTTAGGGGCTGAGGGGCTGTGTGGAAAATATGTTATTTTTATTACATAGGTTTTACACACATTTTGTTTAGCATAGCAAAGCATATAAGTTTCTTTTTGGTGAATGTAAAATTTATTGTTTCAGGGCCTCCCACAACCTAGGCAAGCAACTCAACACTGAACCTCACCCCTTTAATATAACCCAGTCAGTTCCTTTATACTGTTTTTTTCAAGTTTTCTAGTAAGGACCTCCTGTGTGACTTTCTGTTTTGTTCTTCCCTTGTCGCCTATATAGGATCCTGCTTCCCTGGGGAGTAGTTCCAGCATGCCCATCCTTTGTTGCCTGTTGACTTCTTCTGCTTGTAAGTACTTTGAGGGCAAAATGTGTCTAGTATCAGCAGAAAACATGGAGTACATACACTTGGAATTTTGAGTGCAGTATCTGGAAGTATGGCCCAATGTAGAAAAGTAGCTTGAATGACATCCCCTCCCCTGAAGAAGTGACACCCATTCAAAAACATTCTGAAGTTGGCATCACTGTCCGTCAAAGTTCTAAGACCCTCTAATCATTGAATCACAATCATATGAGGAGGCATCAGGGAGAAGGTGACAAGGATCTGGTATGAAAACATGGCCACTGGGTTTAGTTTACGAGCTGAGCAACCAGTGTGGCTGGGACTGAAGCAACCAGACCCTGGCTGGCCCTGCTCCAAGGTAATACTGGGCGATGGAGGGACTTGAAAGTGCCATGGTGTCAACAGGCAAATGGCCTCTCAGACCCTGACAGCTATTCCTTATGCTCATTAGTGTGCAGTTCCAGACAGGGACTCCATCTAAGTAGCCACACAGATGCTTGGGCCCTCAATTGCTGCTATGAGGCAGGATGCAGAATGAGACTTGGCAAAACACACATTTTAGCCATAAAGCATGCCTGGCATGCCTGGCAAGCCTGCCATAAAGCAGGGCTGGCTGTTTACTCCTGGTACTTGAACTCTGGGCCTGGGAGCTGTCCCTGAGCTTCTTTTTGCTTAATGCTAGCACTCTACCACTTTAACGACAGCACCATTTCCGGGCTTTTCTGTTTATGTGGTACTGAGGAGTCGAACTCAAGGCTTTATGCATGCTAGGCAAGCACTCTACCACTAATCCACATTCTCAGCCCCAGTCTTGGGTTTTGAGATGACACTTTAGGCACATCTGAGGATCAGACGTCGCCGTTGAAGCAACAGAAGCATGGGCCTCACTTGATCAACACTAGGGTTGTTTGATGGTAGAGAGTGGGGTGTCCCAGGCATGCACTGAGCATTGTAGACTCAGGCTGGAAAGGCCACCATGATGCTTGGGCTGGATAAAGCTGAAGCCCGGAGATTAGTAGGTGCTATCATGGGTGACAGAAAATCTACAAGCCATTAAAAGAAAAGTTTGATAAATTGAAATCCTTTAAAGAAAATCAGTACAAACCTCCTAAGATTCCAAACGTAAGCTGCAAAACTCGTCAGACAAAGCACCCATTAATTCCTAAGTACAGAGTGTCAATAAATCAAGAATAGAGCCAGGCACCAGTGGCTCACACCAATGATCTTTGCTACTCAGGAGGCTGAGATCTGAGGATCATGGCTCAAAGCCAGTGCAGGCAGGAATGTCCTTGAGTCCCTTATCTCCAATTAAATGCCAGAAAACCAGAAGTGGCACTGGCTCAAGGACAGCCCACGACGGACAACAGCAAAAGAACAGACCACTGAATAACCTGAGAGACACATGGTCCAAACATGTGAACATGGAAGGAGATGCGACTAACTGTTGAATCTCCATAAATTGTATGTCATTGATTGTTCAACAGTGGCACAAATGACTGTTAATTCTTTTTCAGATTCATATGTGCAAATCCCCTGTATTGATGGTGATTCTTAGGGACGTTTTTGGTGTTTCATTATTTCTAGGATTGGCTTTATTTGACTAAGTGTTGGATTGTTAACATGCAAAATACAGTTGATGTTGGATTCTTCTAGACCAGCAGCTTTTACGAATTAGTACACTGAAGAAAACTGCACTTGTGCCACCTAGTGTCTCATTTAAGTGCCTCTCTCCTCTCCTATTTCCCTCTCTTCTCTCCTCCCCTCCCCTCCTCTTTTTTCTTTTTCCAGACATTGTATTGCTGCATTAGACCAGGGGGGTCTCAAATTTGTCTTCTTGCCTCAGCCTCCCAACTGTTGTGGTTACCTGCATTTACCACCCTACCAGTCTCAATATTATCTTTCCCCTCCCCTCCTCCCTTCCTCCTCCCCCTCCATCCTCTCTCCTCCTCTTCCCCTCCTCTTTTCTGTCTTTTCTCTGTCCCCTAGATGTTGTATTTCTACATTAGACCAAGCTTATTTTGAACTCTCAATCTTCCTTCCTCATCCTACCAACTGTGGGGCTTACCTGAATTTGCTACCCTACCTGGCTCAATTTTATGATCTAAAATTTCCTGAAAAAGGACTCTTCTAGGGGCAGGGAATATGGTCTAGTGGCAAGAGTGATTGCCTCTTATACATGAAGCCCTGGGTTCGATTCCTCAGCCCGAAATATATAGAAAGGGTCAGAGGTGGTGCTGTGGCTCAAGTGGCAAAGGGTTAGCCTTGAGCAAAAAGAACCCAGAGACAGTGCTCTGGCCCTGAGTCCAAGCCCCAAGACTGCCCTCCCCCCCAAGGAACTCCTTTAGTTCTGTTTGAATAACAGACTTACCTGTAGAATAAAATAGAATGGGTTTTCGTTCCCCTTTTCATTTGAAAACATTATTCTCCCTCTTCTCTTCTCCTTATCTCTCCTCTGTGTCCTTGCCTCCTTTTCCTCCTCCGCCTTCTCCTCTCCTCCTCTCCATTGATAACATGAGAACATACCTTAATTTTTCTTCACTTAATGCCAATCATTCTTACAATTCCACCAAGTCCTATTCTTGGCCCTACAATTATAGTTTAAACTCTAGTTTACATTATAGTTTAAACAAAACAATTGACTGTGAATCTAGAAACAAAGAATTATAGTTCTTTTAATTACCCGAAAAGGTGAAGAGGAGCTCCTAACTCCTCCACCCATACATAAAAGTATGGCTTTTTAATTAACTTTTTAAGGATAATGGTAATCCAGTGGCCTTAGGAGCCAAAAATTTGGTGCAAATCCAAGGTAAAGTAACCTATAATGCTTATCCTATCTTTTATATTCATAATAGCTATTCTTCTAAAACCCCTAGCAAAAGTTTTAATGGGTCAACCAACAGTAACGTATCCTGATCAAATGACTGAATCTATAAAATGAGCCTTCATTATTAGTCTGATTCCACTATTCCTTTTCATCAATATAAAAAAAGAGACAGTCATCTCTATCACTGAATAACTATTCACTCCACAGAATTATACATAAGCTATAAGCTTTAAGTTAGATCTTTATGCTGTTAATTTTTTTTATCTATAGCCTTATTCCTCACTTGGTCCATCATAGAATTTTCTACATGCTATATACATTCAGATCCAAACCTAAACTGATTTATGACCTACCTCCTTATATTTCTCATCACTATGATCATCCTAGTCACAGCTAATAATATGTTCCAACTCTTTAGTGATGGGAGGGTGTAGGAATTATATCCTTTCTATGAACCGGATGATGGTATTGTCGAGCAGATGCTAACACTGCAGCTTTACAAGGTATTATCTATAACCACATTGGACACATTGGCTTTATTTTATCTATAGCATGATTTTATAATACCTGTAATTCATGAGAACTTCAACAACTTTTTTTTAATAAGTAATGAAACTGCCTTACCCTTACTGGGTTTAATTGTAGCAGCTACTGGTATATCCGCTCAATTTGGCTTACACCCATGGCTTCCATCTGCCATAGAAGGTCCTACACCTGTATCTGGTCTACTATACTCTAGTACTATAGTTGAAGCAGGAATCTTTCTGTTAATTCATTTTTATCCCTTTGTAGCTAATCTCCCAAATATTATATCACTAATGCTATGTATTGGGGCCATTGCAACCTTATTCACAGCAATCTGTGCCCTGACCCAAAACGATATTAGAAAAATTATTGCATTCTCTACCTTAAGCCAACTAGGTTTGATAATAGTAACTCTAGGCATTAATCAGCCTTATTTATCATTTCTTCACATCTGTACACATGCATTCTTCAAAGCTATGTTACTTATATGTTCTGGCTCAATTATCCACAACTTAAACGATGAACAATACATTCGAAAAATAGGAGGAATCGCCCCATGTCTACCATTTACAACATCTGCTCTAATTGTATGTAGCCTAGCTTTAACTGGCACACCCTTCCTTACAGGATTTTACTCAAAAGGCCTAATCAATGAAGCAATAAATCTGTCATATACTAATTCTTGGGCCCTAATCACCCTAATTGCAACATCTTTTACAGCTATCTACAGCTCACAAATTATTTTCTTCATTTTAAAAGGACATCCACAATTTTTACCAATTAATTCCATCAATTAAAATAATCCAAGCCTAATTAATCCGATCAAACGCCTTCTAATAGGAAGCATCTTCACTGGTTTCCTATTTTCCAACTGTATTAATCCTATCAACACCCAAACTGTAACTATGCCTTATAATCAAATTATCAGCTCTAACAGTAACTATCATAGGGTTTATTACTGCAATAGAACCCTGCCGAGTCAGCCGGCAGTGAACGGGAATCCTGACTGAGGGCGGCGAGGATTAAGGAAAAGGAAAAATAGAAGACAAGAGAAAAAAGATAAGAGGCAAAGATGGGGCACGGGAGGTCTGCATCTGGAGATTGAAACTCAAGACTGCAGCCATGTTTATTCTTAACTTCCAGCTTATATGCAGTTTGAAAACCAGGAAACAGCAGCATAGGCTTAAAATTCCAGAACACAAAAAGGCTTGGAGTTAGCAATACCCGATGATAGCTAAGACTGGATGAGGTTGGTTAACATAAGAATGGACTCATGGCAGACACAGTAAAACATTTCTGATTTTCCATTAAGCCATGTCCTTGCGTGTCTTTGAAAACACAGCCAGAGGTCAGGAAGAATTTAGCTGCTAGCTCAGCTCCTGACATAGAACTAAACATTATATCATCTTATTTAAAATTAAATCCAAAATCATATTCATTCAACTTCTCTAACCAGCTAGGAATTTTTCCAACCATCATACATAGACTCCTTCCTAATATAGGTCTCACATTTAGTCAAAAATTAGCAACATCAACTATAGACTATACATGAAATGAAAAAATTATACCTAAAA
Organism: Perognathus longimembris pacificus; assembly: GCF_023159225.1. NCBI lineage: Eukaryota > Metazoa > Chordata > Mammalia > Rodentia > Heteromyidae > Perognathus > Perognathus longimembris. Next base: position 26,403 of record NW_025959672.1, read on the forward strand.
CCCTAGCTACCATTAATACATTTTCTAGCTCCGTGTCATATCATAAAGGCCTATTAAATGTATTCATCATTCATCTTATCCACCCTACTTCTACTAGTTATTATTAGCTAAATGCCATGAGTAATTTCAATAATAAGATAAACAGCTATAGAGTTCAATCACCAACTACTGTAATTCAACTCCCATAACTGTACTTAGCCGCCACCCCAAGTGAATCTTCCCGAACTAGTAATACATTGTCTTCACCAAATGCTAAAATATTATCTCAATTATATAATCCACCTACACCTAACCCCTCAAAATGCAGAACAGTAATTACTAAAATGACTTCTAGTGTGATTCCTAATAATAGTAAAAATCAGTCTCATAAATTTGAGCCTCAAGTTTCAGGATATTCATCACTTGATATAGCACTTGTATAACCAAATACTACTAACATCCCTCATAAATAAATAAAAAAATACAATCATACCAATATAAGAGCTATCATTTGGAATTATTAAGATCACACCCAACAGCCCCACTAACAATCAATCCTACACCCGCGAAAATAGGTGAAGCTTTTATAGCCGCCCCAACAAAACCTAAAACTATTAAGATTAAAGTT
>NW_025959673.1:0-26505 GCF_023159225.1 Perognathus longimembris pacificus
CGGCGCCATCTTGGTCACAGACAAGTTGAAATTTAGGGCCTAGCATCTAGTCTTAATGGTGGTGGGAGGGAAGTCTGACCCCCAGGTGATGGTTGTGCCTGAGTTTCTGGAGACAGGTGTGAGCACTTTACTTATAGGTGACTGAACCTGTCAGTTCAGGGCTTAGGAATAGCAGCTTCCTATTACCCTGCCCCCTGACTTTACCTTATTTAGGAAGGTAGAGTTGCAGGGCTTATTTGGGCATCACAGTATGAGAGGGGAGGGGTAAAGTGGAGGAGGTCAAGGAGCTATGCTTATGGGGGCATCCCAGCATGAGAGAGAGAGACAGGGAAAGACCCAGGAAGGTAGAGGTGCTTATGGGGCATCACAGCAAAAAAGGGAAGGGGCAAGGAAGAGGAAGATAGAAGTCAAGGGGTGTGGCCTGAACACTGAACTGGTTTAGGTCACTTCTGGGGGGAACAAACAGGCCTGCCAGAAGCTCCTTCCACTGGGAGTCCCATCGTTGGCTTTGGGTGTACAAAGCTGGTCTTGCTTCCTGTGATCGGTGGTTGTGCTTGGCTTCCGTACACCCATCCCATTTGGCACCAGCAACTTTTCTGTGTTGGGAAGCCTGGAGGAATGCTGACCGTGTGTAGAAGAAGGCCAGACCCAGGTGCACTGGGCTGATCTTGAAGCAACTATGGAAGACAAGCAGAGCTAGCCAAGCTTCCTGCCAGGTGTGGCCCTGGGCATGATGGTGGGGTGTTTGTGAAAGTGTGTGGAGAAGCGTGGCCTGTCTCTCATGTTTGCTTGTTTGTGGCTCTGGTAAGGCTAATCCTCAAACTAGGCCTCTGGATCCAGCTTCCAATTAGTGCCCAGCCTTTAGCTGGGGCTTTCAGTCTTGGCAGGCCCAGGCCATGGTTGTTGGGTGTCTGTGAAAGTGTGTGGAGAAGTGCGGTCTGCCTCTCGTGTTTGCTCGTTTGGGCCCTCCCTGAAGTGGCCTCGGTGAGCCTAAGGCCTCAAACCAGGCCTCCAGATCCGGCTTCCAGTCAGTGCTGAGCATTTAGCTGGCTTTCAGTCTTGGCAGGCCCAGACATGTTTGTGAAAGTGTGTGGAGGAGCGAGGCCTGCCACCCTGTTGGCTTCAGTGAGTCTAGGCCTCAAACCAGTCTTCTGGAGCTGGCTCCCAGTCAGTGTAGAGCTTCTAGCCAGTGCTATCAGTCTTGGCAGTCCCATGGCATGGGTGTTGGTTTTTATTGCATGCCTGACCCTCTGTGTTTGTGTCCTTCCTGAAGTGGCTTTGGTGAGGCCAGTCCCCAAACCAGGCTTCTGGAGGTGGCTTTTAGCTGGCAATTTCACTCTATGCAGGCCCAGGGCATGGATACAGGTGAGGGACACTGTGGAGAAATAAGGCCTGCTTCTCCTGAAGTGGCTTGGGTGAGGCCAGTTCCCAAACCAGGCCTCTGGAGCCATCTCCCAGCCATTGTCAAGCTTTTAGCTGGCACTTTCAGTCTATGCAGGCCCAGAACATGGGTGTGGCGTGTTTGTGGTTGTGTGTGGAGAAGTGTGGCTTTCCTCTCTTGTTTGTTCATTTGTGCCCTTCTTGTAGTGGCTTCAGGGTCCCTAAGCCCTGAAGTAAGGAGGTCAGGTCTGGCTGGCGCCATCTTGGCCACACACATGTTGAATTGTAGGGTATGGCATCTCTTCTTCATGGTGGATGGAGGGAGGGAATTCTGACCCCCAGGTGATGGTTGTGCCTGAATTCCTGGAGACAGGTGTGAGCACTTCCCTTGCAGGTTACTGAACCTGTCAGTCCAATGCTTGGTATTAGGAGCTTCCTATTACCCTGTCCCCTGACTTTACCTTATTTAGGCCCAGACAAGCACTGGTGCCCTTATACCATGCCACACATCTCCGTCTTTGCATCCTGTGTCCTGTCTCTTGGCTTATCTCTGGTCAACATGGTGTCCCAAATCAGCTCTTGGAGCTGAATTGGTTTGTTAGTTTAGTTTTTGTTTTTTCTTTCCTCTCTGGCCTGTTTCCTAACAGTGATAAGTATATTTGGGGGCAGCTGGCCCTTGTAACCATTGGCTGCCTATAGACTGCTAGCATTCTTATAAAGACTCCAATATTTGATCCTTCAAAATGTGGTTTTTCTGATAATTTATGTTATAACAGTCCCAAACCAGGTTTCTGGATCCAGCTCCCAGTCACTGCAGAGACTTTAGATGGTGATTCCAGTCTAGGCAGGTGCAGGGCATGGTTGTGGGGGTATTTGTGGAAGTGTGTGGTGAAGTTCAGCCTGCCTCTCTTGTTTATTACACATTTTACTTGGCATACCAAGGTATTTTGTCTAGTTTTTGGAGCATGCTTTGCCAGCCAGCAAGCACCTTTATACTGAGTCGTGTCCCGTGGTGGTCTCAGTGGGCCATCACTGCCCCCAGGCCTGGCGTGAGATCCGTCTCATTAGGAGCTGGATGGAGGTAGCAGAAGGCAGGAGCAGAAAGTGTGGTCTAAATGGCTTTTTCTTGTTTTTCCTTCTATCAGCCATGGCTCTGATCCCACTCAACAGAGGAGAGGCCTAAGTGTTGAGGATTGGAATGGTAGGTGTTGGATCTAGGTGTCCAGTCCAATGTAGGATGGCCTCAGTGGACCCCAACAAATCTTGGTTAGGAGAATATACACCTCAATCTAGGTCTTGCATAGGGCACAGAGGTTAGGGTGGAGGGGATGTGTTGAAAATGTTTTTTCCACATGCCTGTAATCCTATGTACTCAGGAGGCCAAAATCTGTTGATTGTAGTTCGAATCCAGCCTGGTAGGAAAGTTCATGAGGCTCTTTTTTTTTTTTTTTTTTTTTTCATGAGGTTCTTTATCACCAATCAACAACAAAAAACGTTTAGTAGAAGCAGAGCTGTGGCTCAAGTGGTAGAGTGCCCATACAAGCCCCAAAAGCCCCAAAAGATTTCATGGGGCTGGGAATGTGGCTTAGTGGTAGGGTGTTCTAGCAGTCATGAAACCCTGTGTTTTATTCTTCCGTACCACATACACAGAAAAAGTAGGAAGTAGGGCTGTGGGTCTAGTGGTAAGAGTATTAGCCTTCAGCAAAAGCTCAGGAACAGTGCCCAGACCCTGAGTTCAAGCTCCATGACTGGCAAAAACAGCTATAACAACAACAAAAAAGATTTTCATTTTATCATCATATTTACAGTTCTTACACACATTTATTTTTTATTTAAAATATTTTTTTTTTTTGCTGGCTGTGGGGCTTGAACTCTCGGCCTGGTGCTGTCCTTTAGCTCCTCAGCAGAACGCTAGTGCTCTACCAATTGAGCCACAGCGCCACTTCTGGTTTTCTAGTGGGTCACTGGAGATAAGTGTTATGAACTTTCTTGCCTGAGCTGGTTTTGAACCTGGATCCTCTTGTCTCAGCCTCCTGAGTAGCTAGGATGACAGGAGTGAGCCATATTTTATTAGGTATACAAAAGTATTTCACTGTTTCGTGAGTTCCAGTGGTACTGTGTTCCAGGGCCTTCCACAAGTTAGGCAAGTACCTCATCTCTTAGCCCTGGTTATTTTTATGCCGCCTTTGGTTTTCATGATTTCCAGCCTTTTTAGGCATTTTGAAGAGAAAATGCACAGAGTGTCAGAATAAAATGTGTAGAGCCTGGAAGCTTGGAATCCTGAATAGAGGTTCTGGCTCTATAGCCCAAGGTAGAACACTGTGGATGGCCCCGATTATAACCTGCTCTGGAGAACTCATGCCTTGCCCAGGCCCCTGGCCTCTGTTCCTTTCATGTCCATCCTGGGGCCTGGGTTAGGGGTCGGGGTTGGATTGGGTCATGGCGGTTGGATTGGGTCGGGGTGAGGTTTGCGGGGTTGGGGTCAGGGGTCAGGGCGCTGCTGATGCACATGCCTCCCTGCAGGTGCCACCCATGATGTCACCAGCCTGTGCTTATGCCTCAGTTCAAGCCCCTGACCAGCACAGAAAGATTTTTTGGGGTGGGAATGTGGGTTAATGGTAGGATGTCCCCCTAGCATTCATGAAACCCTGCGTTTGATTCCTCAGTACCATATACACAGAAAAAGCAGGAACTGGTGCTGTGGCTCAAGTGTTAGAGTAGTACCCTTGAGCAAAAGAAGCTCAGGGACAGTGCCTAGACCCTGACTTCAAGCTCCAGGATTGGCAAAAAAATTTTTCATTTTTTTATCATATATGTCTTACACACATTTATTTATTTTTTATCCTACATAACTCCATAGTTGTTTATTATGAAAATAATATTTTCTGAAATATCCTTATAATTTGAGGTGAGCTAATTGATGGTACACCAAAGGTGTTTCCCTGGAAGTTACTAAATGCTGATGAAAGAATAGTTACAAACATATCATTACTGCACACCAACCTAATGGCACTCTGCAATTTTTAAAACTTCATGGCTGGTCAATTTTGGTTGGACACTTGAGTTGCATGTGTATAGAAAACATTCTCTCCACTGACTGAAGGTTACTTGCATACAAGTGTACTTCCAATATAGAATTCAATTCTTAAAGTCAAAGTGGCTCAAATTGGAATAAATAAGCTGACCCCCTTTAAATAAACTAAATACAAAGCAACAAGTAGTGAGAATACTAAAGATTTATTCCACCAGTCTGCCTCTTATTTTGTGTTTTTTTTTTTTTTTTTTTTTGTAATTTGAGGCATGTTATAGCCCAGGCTGGCCTTGAACTTATGATCCTCCTGCCTCATCCTCCCTAGTCCTGGATTTACAGTCACCACCATTCCTTGCTTCTATCTTAAACATACAAGTGTGCTCTATGCGTAAACTGAGTTAAAACATTTCTGGGAGCAGAGGAGCTGCTATCAGTAGAGCTGTTGTGACTCTATAAGAGCCCAGGTCAGCAAGGTACAAAGTAAGCAGGTTTACTGGGCAGTGCTAGTCATGCAACATGCCAAGTACACCACACTGTCCAGGTCTTCTTGAGCTCAGGTCATTATTACTTCACAGGGTTGTATTTTGTTCTTCCCTGTTTCCTTGTTCCAGTGTTTTATAATCAGGAGAAAATGAGAAGTCATTTAACTTCTTGGTTAAATAAAACTAATTTGTCACCTACAATTATGTTTAAGAGTAAGTCAGCTGAAGAAACAACAGGGGCTGGGGCTAAGGAAAGCTTCTACACTTATGCACAGGACTAATGGGTGAGTTGTTGGCTTGGCTGTGGGCAGTGCTAACACTCTAGTGGGCCTTCTCTAGGAAGGCCTTGCAACACCGGAGGGACTGCTGATAGACCAGCTCAAAGTCGGAGTCATTTCCATAATAGGGATCTTCAATCTTGAGTTGTTTTTGTGGATCATAGCTCCCAAGTAGTTCAATTTTAGCTTTGCAGTTTTTAACTTGATTACTTATTGTTTTCAAATCTCTCTGATTGCTTTCATCCATAGACAGCATGTATTCGAATGTAGCAAAGTCGTCTTTGGTGACCTGTCTTGCCTTATGGGCTGTGCTAATGTCATGATTTGTTAGGCAGCTCATAGCTCTTGGATCTGTGGCATGACCCACGTTCTAGTCAGAAACAACACCGCTATCAGTGGTCCAATTATCTGAAACATTTTGGTCAACTACATGTTTTCTGAAAACTGCTTCTGTCATGGGTGACCAGCAAATGTTACCTAGATACACAAATAGTACGGATTTGGGACTCTGTACCGCTATCTGCCTGGGTGGTCGCTGGCGCCTGCACATTTATTTTTAATTTTTATTTATTTAAAATTTTTTTCTTTGCCAAATGTGGATTGTGAACTCTGTGCCTGGGTTCTGTCCTCAAGGTCTTCAACTGAAGACTTGTCTGAGCCACAGCACCACTTCTGTTTTCTAGTGGGTCATTGGAAATAACAGTCTTATTAACTTTCCTGCCTGAGCTGGCTTTGAACCTGGATCCTCTGGTCTCAGCCTCCTGAGTAGCTAGGATGACAGGAGTGAGCCACATTTTGTTAGGCATGCAAAAGTATTTAACTTTCTTTTTAGTGATTTCCAGTGGTATTGTGTTCCAGGGCCTTCCACAAGCTAGGCAAGTGCCTCAGCTCTTAGCCCTGGGCCGCCTGTGGTTTCCATGATTTCCAGCCTTTGTAGGCATTTTGAAGACAAAATGCACTGAGTGCACAGAGTGTCAGAATAAAATGTGTAGAGCCTGGAAGCTTGGAATTCTGAGTAGAGGTTCTGGCTCTATAGCTCAAGGTAGGACATAGTGGATGGCTCCCATTAGAACCTGCTTTGGTGAACTCATGCCTTGCCCAGGCCCCTGGCCTCTGTTCAAGTCTGTGTCAAGTTTTCATTTATACTTTCATATCCATCCTGGGGCCTCGAGAAGGAGATGAAGGCATGTGTGAGTAAGGGCAGCTTATCTTTTACTGCTTGGTAGGTTGGTGCTGATCAGAACAACTTTAGTGACCCTAGGCCTCTGCCCAAGCCTCTGAGTCTTTGCTATACATTAAGTTCTGCTTTTGGTCATGTCTTGCTCTGTGATTGTGGGTTAGGGGATGAGGGGCTGTGTGGAAAATATTTTTATTACATAGGTCTTACACACATTTTGTTCAGCATACCAAGGCATTTAAAAATTTTTTTTGGTGAATTTGAAATTTATTGTGTTTCAGGGCTTCCCACGACCTAGGCAAGCAACTCAACACTGAACCTCACCCCTTTAATATAACCCAGTCATTTCCTTAAGACTGGTTTTATTCAAGTTTTCTAGTAAGGAACTTCTGTGTGACTTTGTTTTGTTCTTCCCCTGTCACCTGTATAGGATCCTGCTTCCCTGGGGAGTAGTTCCAGCATGGCCATCCTTTGGTGCCTGTTGATTTCTTCTGACTGTAAGTACTTTGATGGTAAAATGTGTCTAGTATCTGAAGAAAACATGGAGAACATACACTTGGAATTTTGAGTGTAGTATCTGGAAGTATGGCCCAATGCAGAAAAGTGGCTTGAATGACATCCCCTCCCTTGAAGAAGTGACACCCATTCAAAAAACATTGTGAAGTTGGTATCACTGTAGGTCAACGTTCTAAGACCCTCTAATCATTGAATCACAATCATATGAGGAGGCATCAGGGAGAAGGTGACAAGGACCTGATATGAAAAGATGGCCACTGGGTTTAACTTAGTAGCTCAGCAATCAGTGTCGCTGGGACTGAAGCACCCAGACCCTGGCTGTCCATGCTGCAAGGTAGTACTGGGCGATGGAGGGATTTGAAAACTATGCCGAAGTAGTGCCATGGTGTCACCAGGCAAATGGCCTCTCAAACCCTGGGAGCTATCCCTTATGCTCATTTGTGCGCAGTTTCAGACACGAATTCCACCTAAGTAGCCACACAGATACTTGGGGCCTCAATTGCTTCTATGAGGCAGGATGCAGAATGAGACTTGGCAAAACATACATTTTAGCCATAAAGGATGCTATGTGGACTGGATGTTTACTCCTGGTACTTGAACTTGGCCTGGGAGCTGTCCCTGAGCTTCTTTTTGATTCATGGTAGCACTGTACCACTTTAACCACAGCACCATTTCCCGGCTTTTCTGTTTATGTGGTACTGAGGAGTCGAACTCAAGGCTTCATGCGTGCTAGGCAAGCACTCTACCACTAAGCCACATTCTCAGCCCCAGTCTTTGGTTTTGAGATGACACTTTAGGCACATCTGAGGATCAGACGCTGTCGCCATTGAAGCAACAGAAGCATGGGCCTCCCTTGATTAACACGAGGGTTGTCTGAGGGTAGAATGGGGTGTCCCAGGCATGCACTGAGCACTGTAGACTCAGGCTGGAATGGCCACCATGATGCTTGGGCTGGATAAGACTGAACCCTGGAGATTAGTAGGTGTTATCAGGGGTGACAGAAAATCCACAAGTCTTTAACAGAAAGTCTTGATAAATTGAAATCCTTTAAAGGAAATCAGTATCAACCTCCTCAGAATCCAAATCTAAGCTGCAAAAATTAATTCCTAAGTCCAGAGTGTCAATAAATCAAGAATAGAGCCAGGCACCAGTAATCCTTGCTACTCAGGAGGCCGAGATCTGAGGATTATGGCTCAAAGCCAGCCCAGGCAGGAATGTCCTTGAGTCCCTTATCTCCAATTAAATGCCAGAAAACCAGAAGTGGCACTGTCTCAAGGACAGCCCGCTATGGACAACAACAAAACAACAGACCAAAGAATAACCTGAGAGACACATGGTCCATACCTGTGAACAGGGAAGGAGATGCAAGTAACTGTTGAATCTCCATAAATTGTATGTCATTTATTTGTCAACAGTGGCACACGTTGACTGTTTATTCTTTTTCTGATTTATATGTTCAAATCCCTTGTGTTGATGTTGATTCTTAGGGACATTTTTAGTGGTTCATTATTTCTAGGATTGGCTTTATTTTAGTAAGTGTTGGAATGTTACCATGCAGAATACAGTTGATGTTGGATTCTTCTAGACCAGCCGCTTTTATGAATTAGTATGCTGAAGAAAACAGTGGCTCTCTCCTCTCCTCTTTCCCTCTCTTCTCTCCTCCCCTTCTGTTTTTTCTTTCTCCAGACGTTGTATTGCTGCAATAGACCAGGCCGGTCTCTAACTTGTAGTCTTCGGCCTCAGCTTCCCAACTGTTGGGGTTAACTGCATTTTCCACCCTAACAGCATCAAAAACAGATATCTTATGCTGTGACCCATTTGTTCTACCTTTAAGTATTTCTCCAATAGTTGGACTCTGCCCTATGCTCAATGACTCCCTCAGTGCTTCAGTGAGAAGGCACCCAAGAGAATATCAGTAGGAACCTATGGAAATTGTCCATACATAGTCAGAGTTGGGCTCTGTGGTGCTGTCCCAAGTGCTAGGGCGCCCTCTGCTGTTTACTTGGGAAATGACAGGTGTGACATGTATGTGTGGAAGTGTTTTTTTCCTTAGTTGTGTGTGTGTGTGTTTGTGTGTGCGCGCTGTTAATAGGGATTGAATTTAGGACTTGGGTGCTGTTCTTTCGCTTTTCTACTGAAGATTGTGCTGCACTGCTTGAGTTTCAGCCCATATTCTTTCTTCATTTTGTCTAAGTGTGTGTGTGTGTGTGTGTGTGTGTGTGTGTGTGTGTGCTGTGTGTGATTTTGTCTCTGTGTTTTCCAGCATGAATTTCATCTTTAAAGATCTCTTTACTCTGTTTCTATAGTATTATTCAGGCAAGCAGGGATGAGGTCAGAGTGAGGGAAGCAAGAAGGCAGGGAGGGAGAGGGAGAGTACAGGTTTTTAATTCGTTTTTGTAGTTTATGAGGGATCATGAAGCTACAAATAAACTAATCTTGGATTGAAGCTTTTTGTGAAGATAGCACTTGTTGCCTATGAATTCCTGGCCATTGTTTTCCATGGCTGTTTGCCTGCTTCCCCGCTTTAAATTTTTGAAGGAAATACTGGTTGATGAAGTCAGGAGAAGTTTGAATGTTTTAATTTAAATTCATCCTTCACCAATTAGATTTCTGTAAAGGTCTAACAGAGACCCATGTGATAACAAAGGTATTTCCCCCTTCTACCTGGAAAATGGAATAATAAGTAAACATCAATAAAACCCCAGCCTGTTTATTCTTGTTTTGTTTTGATCTCTGGTCTTGTCTGTCCTTCTCTCTGTTCTCCCTCCCCTGGCCCCCTTATCTGCCAAGTCTGATTGTGACAGTAATCTGGGATAAATGGAAGTTGCCATGTGATGCCCCTAGCCGCTGTCCCTAGCAGGTGTCCCCTTAAGCCTGCTTGTGCCAGTTGGTTGATAGTTCTAGGTGCAGGAGAGACCCTGAAGGCTTGTGCACCAGGCCCTGGGTTGGAGCAAAGGCCTTCTGCTAGGCAGGCAGGGCAGCAGGTCCGCAGGTGGGGCCTCAGGAAGCTAGAGGTGCAGGGTCGAGGCTTATGGGGTGTCAGAGCACAAGAGAGGCATTGCAAGAGCCAGGAAGCTAGAGGTGCAGGGCTGGAGCTTATGGCCATCACAGCTAGAGAGGGGAGGGGCAAGGGCAAGGAAGCTAGAGGTGCAGGGGCAGGACTTATGGGGCCTTACAGCACAAGAGGGGCAGAGAAAGCAGGAGGAAGTGAGAAGTAAGGGCCGTGGCCCTGGCAGTGGACTGGTTTATTTTGGTTCTGCCTGGGACTAGTAGTCCTGCCAGTAGCCCCCATCTTTGGGTTTGGGGCTACAACCTGTCAGGCTCACTGTGGTTTGGTGGTGGGTCTGGGCCTCTGTACTCCTGTCCTATCAGACACCATACCCTTGTTTGTGTGGGGAAACCTGGAGGAACACGGACCATTGGCAGATGCGGCTTGTGTGTGGCGAAGGCCTGACCCAGGTGCACCAAGCTGACTTTGAGGCAACTCTGGAAGACAAGTAGAGCTTTGTGGCAGTGGGGCTCAGGGCATGGGTGTGGGGAGCTGAGAAAGTGTGTGGAGAAGTATGGCCTGCTTCTCCCGCTTGCTTGTTTGTCCCCTTCCTGATGTGGCTTTGGTGAGGCTATGCCTAAAACCAGGCCTCTGGACCCGGCCTTGAGTCAGTGCCGAGCTTTTAGTTGGTGCTTTTAGTCTTGGCAGGCCCAGGCCACGGTTGTTGGGTGGGTGTGAGAGTGTGTGGAGAATCGTGGCCTGCCCCTCCTGTTTACTTGTTTGTGTCCTTCCTGAAGTGGCTTGGGTGAGGCTAGGCATCAAACCAGGCCTCCGGACCCAGCTTGCAGTCAGTGTCTGCCTATCCTTTATCTGGTGGTTTCAGTCTTGGCAGGCCCAGGCTGTGGTTGTGTGGTGTTTGTGAAAGTGTGTAGAGGATCGCGGCCTGCCTCTCCTGTTTGCTTGTTTGTGCCCTTCCTGAAGTGGCTTTGGTGAGGCTAGGCCTCAAACCAGGCCTCTGGAGCCGGCTTCAAGTCAGTGCAGAGATTTTAGCTGGTGCTTTTAGTCTTGGCAGGCCCAGGCCACGGTTGTGGGGTGGGTGTGAAAGTGTGAGGAGGAGTTCGGCCTCTCCTTCCTGTTTGCTTGTTTGTGCCCTTCCTGAAGTGGCTTTGGTTGAGGCTAGGCCTCAAAGCAGGCCTCCGGAGCTGGCTTCTTCAGTGCCGATCCTTTTAGCTGTGGTTTTCAGTCTTGGCAGGACCAGGCAATGGTTGAGGCTGGCTGTGAAAGTGGGTAGAGGAGTTGTGCCTGAGGTGCAGGGGTGAGGCTTGTGGGTCATCACTGCAGGAGAGGGGAGGGGTGAGGGCAAGGAAATGAGAAGTGAAAGGACTGGGCTTATGGGGCAACATGGAAGGAGAAGGGAGGGGCAAGTGGAGGAAGTGAGAGGTCAAGGGGTGTGGCTTGGGCACTGGATTAGTTTAGGTCCCTTCTGCCTGGAACAAATAGACATGCCAGGAGGCTAGGAAGAGCTCCTTTCTCTGCGGGTCCTCTAGTTGGGTCAGGCCTACAAAGCTGGTCAGGCTCACTGTGGTTTGCTGGTGGGTTGGCCTTCGTACACCTGTCCTATCAGGCATCAGCCGCTTTTCTGTGTGGGGAAGCCTGGAGGACTGCGTGTGCAGATGCTGCTTGTGTGTGGAAAAGGCTGGACCCAGGTCCACCAAGGCAACTCCAGAAGGCAAGCAGAAGTAAGTAAGCCAAGAAGCTTCCTGGCAGGTGGGGTCCACGGCATGGGTATGGGGTTCTTGTGAATGTGTGTGGAGAAGCATGGCCTGCCTCTCCTGTTTGCTCCTTTGGGCCCTTCCTCAAGTGGCTTTGGTAAGGCTACACCTCAAACCAGGCCTCCAGAGCCGGATTCCAGTCAGTGCCGAGCATTTAGCTGGCTTTCAGTCTTGGCAGGCCCAGGCTATGGTTGTGGGGTGCTTGTGAAAGTGTGTGGAGGAGCTTCGGTGAGGCTATGCCTCAAACCAGTCTTCTGGATATTGCTCCCAGTCAGTGCAGAGCTTTTAGCCAGTGCTTTCAGTCCTGGCAGGTCCATGGCATGGGTGTTGGTTTTTATTGCCTTCCTGCCTGCCTCTCTGTGTTGGTTTGTGTCCTTCCTGAAGTGGCTTTGGTGAGGCCAGTCCCCAAACCAGGCTTCTGGAGCTGGCTTTTAGCTGGCATTTTCAGTCTAGGCAGGCCCAGGGCATGGATACAGGTGAGGGACAGTGTGGAGAAATACAGTTTGCTTCTCCTAAAGTGGTTTGGTGAGGCCAGTCCCCAAATCAGGCCTCTGAAGCTGGCTCTAGTCATTGTCGAGCTTTTAGCTTTTACTTTCAGGCCCAGAACATGGGTGTGGGGTGTGATTTTGTGTGGAGAAGTGTGGCCTTCCTCTCTTGTTTGTTCATTTGTGCCCTTCCTACAGTGGCTTCAGGGTGGCTAAGCCCTCAATTAAGGAGGTCAGGTCTTGCTGGCGCCATCTTGGCCACACACATGTTGAATTGTAGGGTATGGCATCTCTTCTTCATGTTAGAGGGAATTCTGACCCCCAGGTGATGGTTGTGCCTGAATTCCTGGAGACAGGGGTGAGCACTTCCCTTATAGGTTACTGAACCTGTCAGTCCAGTGCTTGGGAATAGGAGCTTCCTATTACCCTGTCCCCTGACTTTACCTTATTTAGGCCCAGACAAGCACAGGTGCCATTACACCATACCACACATCTCCGTGTTTGCATCCTGTTTGTCTCCTGGCTTATCTCTGGTCAATATGGTGTCCCAAATCAGCTCTTGGAGCTCAGTTGGTTTGTTAGTATAGTTTTTGTTTTTTCTTTCTTCTCTGGCCTGTTTCCTAACAGTGATAAATATATTTGGGGGCAGCAGTCCTTTGTAACAATTGGCTGCCCATAGACTGCTAGCATTCTTATAAAGACTCCAAGATTTGATCCTTCAAAATGTAGTTTCTCTGATAATTTACATTATAACATGCCCAAACCAGGCTTCTGGATTCACCTCCCAGTCACTGCAGAGACTTTAGATGGTGCTTTCAGTCTGAGCAGGCTCAGGGCATGGTTGTGGGAGTATTTGTGAAAGTGTGTGGAGAAGGTCAGCCTGCCTGTCTTGTTTATTCCACATTTTACTTGGCATACCGAGGTATTTTGTCTAGTTTTTGGAGCATGCCTCGCCAGCCAGGCAAGCACCTTTATACTGAGTCGTGTCCCATCACTGCCCCCAGGCCTGGTGTGAGATCTGTCCCATTAGGAGCTGGATGGAGGTAGCAGAAGGCAGGAGCAGAAAGTGTGGTCTAAATGGCCTTTTCCTGTTTTTCCTTCCATCAGCCATGCTCTGATCCCACTCAACAGAGGAGAGGCCTAAGTGTTGAGGATTGGAATGGTAGGTGTTGGATCTAGGTGTCCAGTCCAATGTAGGATGCCCTCAGTGGACCCCAACAAATCTTGGTTAGGAGAATATACACCTCAATCTAGGTCTTGCATAGGGCACAGAGGTTAGGGTGGAGGGGATGTGTTGAAAATGTTTTTTCCACATGCCTGTAATCCTATGTACTCAGGAGGCCAAAATCTGTTGATTGTAGTTCGAATCCAGCCTGGTAGGAAAGTTCATGAGGCTCTTTTTTTTTTTTTTTTTTTTCATGAGGTTCTTTATCACCAATCAACAACAAAAAACGTTTAGTAGAAGCAGAGCTGTGGCTCAAGTGGTAGAGTGCCCATACAAGCCCCAAAAGCCCCAAAAGATTTCATGGGGCTGGGAATGTGGCTTAGTGGTAGGGTGTTCTAGCAGTCATGAAACCCTGTGTTTTATTCTTCCGTACCACATACACAGAAAAAGTAGGAAGTAGGGCTGTGGGTCTAGTGGTAAGAGTATTAGCCTTCAGCAAAAGCTCAGGAACAGTGCCCAGACCCTGAGTTCAAGCTCCATGACTGGCAAAAACAGCTATAACAACAACAAAAAAGATTTTCATTTTATCATCATATTTACAGTTCTTACACACATTTATTTTTTATTTAAAGTATTTTTTTTTTTTGCTGGCTGTGGGGCTTGAACTCTCGGCCTGGTGCTGTCCTTTAGCTCCTCAGCAGAACGCTAGTGCTCTACCAATTGAGCCACAGCGCCACTTCTGGTTTTCTAGTGGGTCACTGGAGATAAGTGTTATGAACTTTCTTGCCTGAGCTGGTTTTGAACCTGGATCCTCTTGTCTCAGCCTCCTGAGTAGCTAGGATGACAGGAGTGAGCCATATTTTATTAGGTATACAAAAGTATTTCACTGTTTCGTGAGTTCCAGTGGTACTGTGTTCCAGGGCCTTCCACAAGTTAGGCAAGTACCTCATCTCTTAGCCCTGGTTATTTTTATGCCGCCTTTGGTTTTCATGATTTCCAGCCTTTTTAGGCATTTTGAAGAGAAAATGCACAGAGTGTCAGAATAAAATGTGTAGAGCCTGGAAGCTTGGAATCCTGAATAGAGGTTCTGGCTCTATAGCCCAAGGTAGAACACTGTGGATGGCCCCGATTATAACCTGCTCTGGAGAACTCATGCCTTGCCCAGGCCCCTGGCCTCTGTTCCTTTCATGTCCATCCTGGGGCCTGGGTTAGGGGTCGGGGTTGGATTGGGTCATGGCGGTTGGATTGGGTCGGGGTGAGGTTTGCGGGGTTGGGGTCAGGGGTCAGGGCGCTGCTGATGCACATGCCTCCCTGCAGGTGCCACCCATGATGTCACCAGCCTGTGCTTATGCCTCAGTTCAAGCCCCTGACCAGCACAGAAAGATTTTTTGGGGTGGGAATGTGGGTTAATGGTAGGATGTCCCCCTAGCATTCATGAAACCCTGCGTTTGATTCCTCAGTACCATATACACAGAAAAAGCAGGAACTGGTGCTGTGGCTCAAGTGTTAGAGTAGTACCCTTGAGCAAAAGAAGCTCAGGGACAGTGCCTAGACCCTGACTTCAAGCTCCAGGATTGGCAAAAAAATTTTTCATTTTTTTATCATATATGTCTTACACACATTTATTTATTTTTTATCCTACATAACTCCATAGTTGTTTATTTTGAAAATAATATTTTCTGAAATATCCTTATAATTTGAGGTGAGCTAATTGATGGTACACCAAAGGTACCTGTTTGCCTGGAAGTTACTAAATGCTGATGAAAGAATAGTTACAAACATATCATTACTGCACACCAACCTAATGGCACTCTGCAATTTTTAAAACTTCATGGCTGGTCAATTTTGATTGGACACTAGAGTTGCATGTGTATGGAAAACATTCTCTCCACTGACTGAAGGTTACTTGCATACAAGTGTACTTCCAATATAGAATTCAATTCTTAAAGTCAAAGTGGCTCAAATTGGAACAAATAAGCTGACCCCCGTGAAATAAACTAAATACAAAGCAACAAGTAATAAGAATACTAAAGATTTATTCCACCAGTCTTCCTCTTATTTTGTGTTTTTTTGTAATTTGAGACATGTTATAGCCCAGGCTGGCCTTGAACTTATGATCCTCCTGCCTCATCCTCCCTAGTGCTGGATTTACAGTCACCACCATTCCTTGCTTCTATCTTAAACATACAAGTGTGCTCTACGAGTAAACTGAGTTAAAACATTTCTGAGAGCAGAGGAGCTGCTATCAGTAGAGCTATTGTGACTCTATAAGAGCCCAGGTCAGCAAGGTACAAGGTAAGCAGGTGTACTGGGCAGTGCTAGTCATGCAACATGCCAAGTAGACCACACTGTCCAGGTCTTCTTGAGCTCAGGTCATTATTACTTCACAGGGTTGTATTTTGTTCTTCCCTGTTTCCTTGTTCCACTGTTTGGTAATCAGGAGAAAATGAGAAGTCATTTAACTTCTTGGTTAAATAAAACTAATTTGTCACCTACAATTATGTTTAAGAGTAAGTCAGCTGAAGAAACAACAGGGGCTGGGGCTAAGGAAAGCTTCTACACTTAGGCACAGGACTAGTGGGTGAGTTGTTGGCTTGGCTGTGGGCAGTGCTAACCTAGTGGGCCTTCTCTAGGAAGGCCTTGCAACACCGGAGGGACTGCTGATAGACCAGCTCAAAGTCGGAGTTGTTTCCATAATAGGGATCTTCAATCATGAGTTGTTTTTGTGGATCATAGCTCCCAAGTAGTTCAATTTTAGCTTTGCAGTTTTTAACTTGATTACTTATTCTTTTCAAATATCTCATATTGCTTTCATCCATAGACAGCATGTATTCGAATGTAGCAAAGTCGTCTTTGGTGACCTGTCTTGCCTTATGGGCTGTGGTAATGTCATGAAATCTTCGGCAGCTCATAGCTCTTGGATCTGGGGCACGACCCACGTTCTAGTCGGAAACAACACCGCTGTCAATGGCCCAATTATCTGAAACATTTTGGTCAGCTACATGTTTTCTGAAAACTGCTTCTGTGATGGGTGACTGGCAAATGTTACGTAGACACACAAATAGTACGGATTTGGGACGCTGTACCGCTATCTGCCTGGGTGGTCGCTGGCGCCTGCACATTTATATTTATTTTTATTTTTTTTATTTTTTATTTTTTTCCAGTCCTGGGGCTTGGACTCAGGGCCTGAGCACTGTCCCTGGCTTCTTTTTGCTCAAGGCTAGCACTCTGCCACTTGAGCCACAGCGCCACTTCTTGCCATTTTCTGTATATGTGGTGCTGGGGAATCGAACCCAGGGCCTCATGTATATGAGGCAGGCACTCTTGCCACTAGGCCATATCCCCAGCCCTGCACATTTATTTTTAAACTTTTATTTATTTAAAATTTTTTTCTTTGCCGAATGTGGGTTGTGAACTCTGTGCCTGGGTTCTGTCCTCAAGGTCTTCAGCTGAAGACTAGTCTGAGCCACAGCACCACTTCTGTTTTCTAGTGGGTCATTGGAGATAACAGTCTTATTAACTTTCCTGCCTGAGCTGGCTTTGAACCTGGATCCTCTGGTCTCAGCCTCCTGAGTAGCTAGGATGACAGGAGTGAGCCACATTTTATTAGGCATGTAAAAGTATTTCACTTTCTTTTTTGTGAGTTCCAGTGGTATTGTGTTCCAGGGCCTTCCACAAGCTAGGCAAGTACCTCAGCTCTTAGCCCTGGTTGTTTTTTGCCGCCTTTGGTTTCCATGATTTCCAGCCTTTGTAGGCATTTTGAAGAGAAAATGCACTGAGTGCACAGAGTGTCAGAATAAAATGTGTAGAGCCTGGAAGCTTGGAATTCTGAATCGAGGTTCTGGGTCTATAGCTCAAGGTAGGACATAGTGGATGGCTCCCATTAAAACCTGGTCTGGTGAACTCATGCCTTGCCCAGGCCCCTGGCCTCTGTTCAAGTCTGCATAAAGTTTTCATTTATACTTTCATATCCATCCTGGGGCCTGGAGAAGGAGGTGAAGGCATGTGTGAGTAAGGGCAGCTTATCTTTTACTGCTTGGTAGGTTGGTGCTGATCAGAACAACTTTAGTGACCCTAGGCCTCTGCCCAAGCCTCTGAGTCTTTGCTATGCATTCAGTTCTGCTTTTGGTCATGTCCTGCTCTGTGATTGTGGGTTAGGGGATGAGGGGCTGTGTGGAAAATATTTTTATTACATAGGTCTTACACACATTTTGTTCAGCATACCAAGGCATTTAAATTTTTTTTTTTGGTGAATTTGAAATTTATTGTGTTTCAGGGCTTCCCACGACCTAGGCAAGCAACTCAACACTGAACCTCACCCCTTTAATATAACCCAGTCATTTCCTTAAGACTGGTTTTATTCAAGTTTTCTAGTAAGGAGCTTCTGTGTGACTTTGTTTTGTTCTTCCCCTGTCATCTGTATAGGATCCCGCTTCCCTGGGGAGTAGTTCCAGCATGGCCATCCTTTGGTTCCTGTTGATTTCTTCTGACTGTAATTACTTTGATGGTAAAATGTGTCTAGTAGCTGAAGAAAACATGGAGAACATATACTTGGAATTTTGAGTGTAGTATCTGGAAGTATGGCCCAATGTAGAAAAGTGGCTTGAATGACATCCCCTCCCCTGAAGAAGTGACACCCATTAAAAAACATTCTGAAGTTGGTGTCACTGTAGGTCAACGTTCTAAGACCCTCTAATCATTGAATCACAATCATATGAGGAGGCATCAGGGAGAAGGTGACAAGGACCTGGTATGCAAAGATGGCCACTGGGTTTAATTTAGTAGCTCAGCAATCAGTGTCACTGGGACTGAAGCACCCAGACCCTGGCTGTCCGTGCTGCAAGGTAGTACTGGGCGATGGAGGGATTTGAAAACTATGCTGAAGTAGTGCCATGGTGTCACCAGGCAAATGGCCTCTCAAACCCTGGGAGCTATCCCTTATGCTCATTTGTGCACAGTTTCAGACATGAATTCCACCTAAGTAGCCACACAGATACTTGGGGCCTCTATTGCTGCTATGAGGCAGGATGCAGAATGAGACTTGGCAAAACACACATTTTAGCCATAAAGCATGCCATGTGGACTGGCTGTTTACTCCTGGTACTTGAACTTGGCCTGAGAGCTGTCCCTGAGCTTCTTTTTGCTTAATGCCAGCACTCTACCACTTTAATGACAGCACCATTTCCGGGCTTTTCTGTTTATGTGGTACTGAGGAGCCGAACTCAAGGCTTCATGCGTGCTAGGCAAGCACTCTACCACTAAGCCACATTCTCAGCCCAAGTCCGGGGTTTTGAGATGACACTTTAGGCACATCTGAGGATCAGACGCTGTCGCCTTTGAAGCAACAGAAGCATGGGCCTCCCTTGATCAACACGAGGGTTGTCTGATGGTAGAGAGTGGGGTGTCCCAGGCATGCACTGAGCACTGTAGACTCAGGCTGGAAAGGCCACCATGATGCTTGGGCTGGATAAGACTGAACCCTGGAGATTAGTAGGTGTTATCAGGGGTGACAGAAAATCCACAAGTCTTTAACAGAAAGTCTTGATAAATTGAAATCTTTTAAAGGAAATCAGTATCAACCTCCTAAGAATCCAAATCTAAGCTGCAAAAATTAATTCCTAAGAGTGTCAATAAATCAAGAATAGAGCCAGGCACCAGTGGCTCACACCAGTAATCCTTGCTACTCAGGAGGCTGAGATCTGAGGATCATGGCTCAAAGCCAGCGCAGGCAGGAATGTCCTTGATTCCCTTATCTCCAATTAAATGCCAGAAAACCAGAAGTGGCACTGGCTCAAGGACAGCCCACGACGGACAACAGCAAAAGAACAGACCACTGAATAACCTGAGAGACACATGGTCCAAACATGTGAACATGGAAGGAGATGCAACTAACTGTTGAATCTCCATAAATTGTATGTCATTGATTGTTCAACAGTGGCCCACATTGACTGTTTGTTCTTTTTCTGATTCATATGTTCAAATCCCTTGTGTTGATGGTGATTCTTAGGGACATTTTTAGTGGTTCATTATTTCTAGGATTGGCTTTATTTTAGTAAGTGTTGGAATGTTACCATGCAGAATACAGTTGATGTTGCATTTTTCTAGACCAGCCGCTTTTATGAATTAGTATGCTGAAGAAAACAGTGGCTTTCTCCTCTCCCCTTTCCCTCTCTTTTCTCCTCCCCTTCTCATTTTTCTTTCTCCAGACGTTGTATTGCTGCAATAGACCAGGCCGGTCTCGAACTTGTAGTCTTCGGCCTCAGCTTCCCAACTGTTGGGGTTAACTGCATTTTCCACCCTACCCGGCTCAAAAACAGATATCTTATGCTGTGACCCATTCGTTCTACCTTTAGGTATTTCTCTAATAGTTGGACTCTGCCCTATGCTCAATGACTCCCTCAGTGCTTCAGTGAGAAGGCACCCAAGACAATATCAGTAGGAACCTGTGGAAATTGTCCGTACATAGTCAGAGTTGGGCTCTGTGGTGCTGTCCCAAGTGCTAGGGCGCCCTCTGCTGTTTACTTGGGAAATGACAGGTGTGACATGTATGTGTGTGGAACAGTGTTTTTTTCCTTAGTTGTGTGTGTGTGTGCGCGCATGTGCGCGCTGTTAATAGGGATTGAATTTAGGACTTGGGTGCTGTTCTTTAGCTTTTCTACTAAAGATTGTGCTGCACTGTTTGAGTTTCAGCCCATATTCTGGCTTCATTTTGTCGTGTGTGTGTGTGTGTGTGTGTGTGTGTATTTTGTCTCTGTGTTTTCCAGCATGAATTTCATCTTTAAAGATCTCTTTACTCTGTTTCTAGAGTATTATTTGGGCAAGCAGGGATGAGGTCAGAGTGAGGGAAGGAAGAAGGCAGGGAGGGAGAGGGAGAGTACAGGTTTTTAATTCGTTTTTGTAGTTTATGAGGGAGCATGAAGCTACAAATAAACTAATGTTGGATGGTAGCTTTTTGTGAAGATAGCACTTGTTGCCTATGAATTCTTGGCCATTGTTTTCCATGGCTGTTTGCCTGCATCCCACTTTAAATTTTTGAAGGAAATACTGGTTGATGAAGTCAGGAGAAGTTTGAATGTTTTAATTTAAATTCATCCTTCACCAAGTAGATTGCTGTAAAGGTCTAACAGACCCATGTCTCTGGAAAACAGAATAATATGTAAACATCAATAAAAACCCAGCCTGTTTATTCTTGTTTTGTTTTGCTCTCTGGTCTTGTCTGTCCTTCTCTCTGTTCTCCCTCCCCTGGCCCCCTTATCTGCCAAGTCTGATTGTGACAGTAATCTGGGATGAATGGAAATTACCATGTGATGCCCCTAGCCGCTGTCCCTAGCAGGTGTCCCCTTAAGCCTGCTTGTGCCAGTGGGTTGATAGTTCTAGGTGCAGGAGAGACCCTGAAGGCTTGTGGAGTGTCCTGCACCAGGCCCTGGGTTGGAGCAAAGGCCTTCTGCTAGGCAGGCAGGGCAGCAGGTGGGGCCTCAGGAAGCTAGAGGTGCAGGGTCAAGGCTTATGGGGTGTCAGAGCACAAGAGAGGCATGGCAAGAGCCAGGAAGCTAGAGGTGCTGGGCTGGAGCTTATGGCCATCACAGCTAGAGAGGGGAGGGGCAAGGGCAAGGAAGCTAGAGGTGCAGGGGCAGGACTTATGGGGCCTTACAGCACAAGAGGGGCAGAGAAAGCAGGAGGAAGTGAGAAGTAAGGGCCGTGGCCCTGGAAGTGGACTGGTTTATTTCGGTTCTGCCTGGGACTAGTAGTCCTGCCAGTAGCCCCCATCTTTGGGTTTGGGGCTATAAAGCTGTCAGGCTCACTGTGGTTTGGTGGTGGGTCTGGGCCTATGTACACCTGTCCTATCAGACACCATACCCTTGTTTGTGTGGGGAAACCTGGAGGAACACTGACCATTCACAGATGCGGCTTGTGTGTGGCGAAGGCCTGACCTAGGTGCACCAAGCTGACTTTGAGGCAACTCTGGAATACAAGTAGAGCTATGTGGCAGTGGGGCTCAGGGCATGGGTGTGGGGAGCTGTGAAAGTGTGTGGAGAAGCATGGCCTGCCTCTCCCGCTTGCTTGTTTGTGCCCTTCCTGATGTGGCTTTGGTGAGGCTATGCCTAAAACCAGGCCTCTGGAGCCGGCCTTGAGTCAGTCCCGAGCTTTTAGTTGGTGCTTTTAGTCTTGGCAGGCCCAGGCCATGGTTGTTGGGTGGGTGTGAGAGTGTGTGGAGAATCGTGGCCTGCCCCTCCTGTTTACTTGTTTGTGCCCTTCCTGAAGTGGCTTCGGTGAGGCTAGGCATCAAACCAGGCCTCCGGAGCCAGCTTGCAGTCAGTGTCTGCCTATCCTTTATCTGGTGGTTTCAGTCTTGGGAGGCCCAGGCTGTGGTTGTGTGGTGTTTGTGAAATTGTGTAGAGGAGCGCATCCTGCCTCTCCTGATTGCTCATTTGTGCCCTTCCTGAAGTGGCTTAGGTGAGGCTAGGCCTCAAACCAGGCCTCTGGAGCCGGCTTCGAGTCAGTGCAGAGATTTTAGCTGGTGCTTTTAGTCTTGGCAGGCCCAGGCCACGGTTGTGGGGTGGGTGTGAAAGTGTGAGGAGGAGTGCGGCCTCTCCTTCCTGTTTGCTTGTTTGTGCCCTTCCTGAAGTGGCTTTGGTTGAGGCTAGGCCTCAAAGCAGGCCTCTGGAGCTGGCTTCTTCAGTGCCCATCCTTTTAGCTGTGGTTTTCTGTCTTGGCAGGCCCAGGCAATGGTTGAGGCTGGCTGTGAAAGTGGGTAGAGGAGTTGTGCCTGAGGTGCAGGGGTGAGGCTTGTGGGTCATCACTGCAGGAGAGGGGAGGGGTGAGGGCAAGGAAATGAGAAGTGAAAGGACTGGGCTTATGGGGCAACATGGAAGGAGAAGGGAGAGGCAAGGGGAGGAAGTGAGAGGTCAAGGGGTGTGGCTTGGGTGCTGGATTGGTTTAGGTCCCTTCTGCCTGGAACAAACAGACATGCCAGGAGGCTAGGAAGAGCTCCTTTCTCTGCGGGTCCTCTAGTTGGGTCAGGCCTACAAAGCTGGTCAGGCTCACTGTGGTTTGCTGATGGGTTGGCCTTCGTACACCTGTCCTATCAGGCATCAGCCGCTTTTCTGTGTGGGGAAGCCTGGAGGACTGCGTGTGCAGATGCTGCTTGTGTGTGGAAAAGGCTGGACCCAGGTCCACCAAGGCAGCTCCAGAAGACAAGCAGAGCTAAGTAAGCCGAGCTTCCTGGCAGGTTGGGCCCACGGCATGGGTATGGGGTGCTTGTGAATGTGTGTGGAGAAGCATGGCCTGCCTCTCCTGTTTGCTCCTTTGTGCCCTTCCTCAAGTGGCTTTGGTAAGGCTACGCCTCAAACCAGGCCTCCAGAGCCGGATTCCAGTCAGTGCCGAGCATTTAGCTGGCTTTCAGTCTTGGCAGGCCCAGGCTATGGTTGTGGGGTGCTTGTAAAAGTGTGTGGAGGAGCGCGGCCTGCCTCCCTGTTGGCTTCGGTGAGGCTAGGCCTCAAACCAGTCTTCTGGATATTGCTCCCAGTCAGTGCAGAGCTTTTAGCCAGAGCTTTCAGTCCTGGCAGGCCCATGGCGTGGGTGTTGGTTTTTATTGCCTGCCTGCCTGCCTCTCTGTTTGTGTCCTTCCTGAAGTGGCTTTGGTGGGGCCAGTCCCCAAACCAGGCTTCTGGAGCTGGCTTTTAGCTGGCACTTTCAGTCTAGGCAGGCCCAGGGCATGGATACAGGTGAGGGACAGTGTGGAGAAATAGTTTGCTTCTCCTAAAGTGGTTTGGGTGAGGCCAGTCCCCAAATCAGGCCTCTGAAGCTGGCTCTAGTCATTGTCGAGCTTTTAGCTTGCACTTTGAGGCCCAGAACATGGGTGTGGGGTGTGATTGTGTGTGAAGTGTGGCCTTCCTCTCTTGTTTGTTCATTTGTGCCCTTCCTACAGTGGCTTCAGGGTGGCTAAGCTCTCAATTAAGGGGGTCATGTCTGGCTGGCGCCATCTTGGCCACACACATGTTGAATTGTAGGGTCTGGCATCTCTTCTTCATGTTAGAGGGAGGGAATTCTGACCCCCAGGTGATGGTTGTGCCTGAATTCCTGGAGACAAGGGTGAGCACTTCCCTTATAGGTTACTGAACCTGTCAGTCCAGTGCTTGGGAATAGGAGCTTCCTATTACCCTGTCCCCTGACTTTACCTTATTTAGGCCCAGACAGGCACTGGTGCTATTACACCATACCACACATCTCCGTGTTGAATCCTGTGTCCTGTCTCCTGGCTTATCTCTGGTCAATATGGTGTCCCAAATCTGCTCTTGGAGCTCAGTTGTTTTGTTAGTATAGTTTTTGTTTTTTCTTTCCTCTCTGGCCTGTTTCCTAACAGTGATAAATATATTTGTGGGCAGCAGGCCTTTGTAACTATTGGCTGCCCATAGACTGCTAGCATTCTTATAAAGACTCCAAGATTTGATCCTTCAAAATGTGGTTTCTCTGATAATTTACATTATAACATGCCTGAACCAGGCTTCTGGATCCAACTCCCAGTCACTGCAGAGACTTTAGATGGTGATTCCAGTCTAGGCAGGCTCAGGGCATGTTTGTGTGAGTATTTGTGAAAGTGTGTGGAGAAGGTCAGCCTGCCTCTCTTGTTTATTCTACATTTTACTTGGCATACCAAGGTATTTTGTCTAGTTTTTGGATCATGCTTTGCCAGCCAGGCAAGCACATTTATATTGAGTCGTGTCCCCTGGTGGTCTCAGTGGACCATCACTGCCCCCATGCCTGGCGTGAGATCTGTCCCATTAGGAGCTGGATGGAGGTAGCAGAAGACAGGAGCAGAAAGTGTGTTCTAAATGGCCTTTTCCTGTTTTTCCTTCCATCAGCCATGGCTCTGATCCCACTGAACAGAGGAGAGGCCTAAGTGCTGAGGATTGGAATGGTAGGTGTTGCATCTAGGTGTCCAGTCCAATGTAGGATGGGCTCAGTGGACCTCAACAAATCTTGGTTATTAGAACATCAACCCCAAGACCCCCAGGTCTTGCATAGGGCACAGAGGTTAGGGTGGAGGGGATGTGTGGAAAATGTTTTTTCCAGATGCCTGTAATCCTATGTACTCAGGAGGCCAAGCTTTCTTGATTGCAGTTCGAAACCAGCCCTGGTAGGAAAGTCCATGAGGTTCTTTACCACCAATAACAACAACAAACCTCTAGTAGAAGCAGAGCTGTGTCTCAGTGGTAGAGTGCTCATGCCTGAGTTCAAGCCCCTGCCCAGCACAAAAAGATTTTTTTGGGGTGGGAATGTGGCTTAGTGGTAGGGTGCTCCCCTAGCATTCATGAAACCCTCTGTTTGATTCCTTAGTACCACATACACAGAAAAAGCAGGAAGTGGTGTTGTGGCTCAAGTGGTAGAGTACTACCCTTGAGCAAACGAAGCTCAGGGACAGTGCCTAGACCCTGACTTCAAGCTCCAGGATTGACAAGAAAAAGATTTTCATTTTTATCATATAAGTCTTACACACATCTATCTATCTATTTATTTATTTATTTTTTGGACCAGTCCTGGGCCTTGGACCTCAGGGCCTGAGCACTGTCCCTGGCTTCTTCTTGCTCAAGGCTAGCACTCTGCCACTTGAGCCACAGCGCCACTTCTGGCCATTTTCTGTATATGTGGTGCTGGGGAATCAGCCATGGCTCTGATCCCACTGAACAGAGGAGAGGCCTAAGTGCTGAGGATTGGAATGGTAGGTGTTGGATGTAGGTGTCCAGTCCAATGTAGCAAGGCCCCGTGGGGTGAGCACCTGGCCCTAACACGCGGCCCTGAGGGGCAATAGTTTTGGGGATGGTGAGGACAAGTGTATTTGCACAGGTCAAGGGTCGACAGTCCTAGCCCCAAATGTGGAGATCCTCACCCCTGACAGTGTCTGTGCCCCGCCCCACAGTGCCCACACAGCCCCGCCCCAATGCAGAGCTTGGGAGAGGCCCCGCCCCACGTGTAGGGGACCTGAACCTCTGCCTCTACCCTGCTAGAGCGGGACTTCCGGGAAAGGGACCTGAGGCTCAGGAACGCCGCAGCCTCGAGAGCTAGTGCTGCATGCTGGACTCGCAGACCTGCGGGCTAGAGGAGAGCAGGGCCGGGCTTGAGGACGGAGGACAAGAGGAGAGCAGGGGCCTGCGTACAGAGGGAGGCCAGAGCTCCAGGCCTGTGGACAATGGAGGCTGGTCAGCCGAGCTGTGGGTGGGAGGAGAGCCGAAGTCAGCAGAGCCAAGGCCCATGGACAGCGGCCTGGAGCACCTCCTGCCGACCTTGAGGCGACTCTGGGAGACTATCCAAGCGCAGCCAACTAAGCAGAGCATCCTGTCAGGTGCAGCCCGGGGCATGGGCATGGGGTGGGTGTGACAGTGTGTGTTGAGGAGCATGGCCCGCCTCCCTGCTTGCTTGCTTGTGCTCTTCTTGTGGTGGCTTCAGGGTGCCCAAGCCCTGCAGGAGGGAAGTCAGGTCTGACCCGGCGCCATCTTGGTCACACACGTGTAATTATAGGGTCTGGCATCTTGTCTTCATAGTAGAGGGAGGGAATTCTGACCTCCAGGTGATGGTTGTGCCTTAATTCCTGGAGACAGGGGTGAGCACTTCCCTTATAGGTGACTGAACCTGTCAGTCCAGGGCTTGGGAATAGGAGCTTCCTATTACCCTGTCCCCTGACTTTACCTTATTTAGGCCCAGACAAGCACAGGTGCCATTACACCATACCACACATCTCCGTGTTTGCATCCTGTGTTGTCTCCTGGCTTATCTCTGGTCAATATGGTGTCCCAAATCAGCACTTGGAGCTCAGTTGGTTTGTTAGTATAGTTTTTGTTTTTTCTTTCTTCTCTGGCCTGTTTCCTAACAGTGTTTAATATATTTGGGGGCAGCAGGCCTTTGTAACAATTGGCTGCCTATAGACTGCTAGCATTTTAATAGACTGCAAGATTGGATCCTTCAAAATGTGGTTTCTCTGATCATTTAATTTATAACAGGCCCAAACCAGGCTTCTAGATCCAGCTCCCAGTCAACTGCAGAGACTTTAGATGGTGTTTTAAGTCTGGGGCAGGCTCAGGACATGGTTGTTGGGGGTATTTGTGAAAGTGTGTGGAGAAGTTCAGTCTGCCTGTCTTGTTTATTCCACATTGTACTTGGCATACCAAGGTATTTTGTCTAGTTTTTGGAGCATGCCTCACCAGCCAGGCAACCACCTTTATACTGACTCGTGTC
>NW_025959674.1:0-26331 GCF_023159225.1 Perognathus longimembris pacificus
CTGCACGAGCACACAGGAGCAAAGACAAGCAGTGCAGCTTGATGCGTAGTAAAAAAAATAATAAAAAGACAACTGGTCGACCTCATTAGAAATAAAAACCCAAAAGATTAGATAGACAAACAAACAAACACATAAATGTGGAGAGAAGGGCAGTGCGGGCAGGAGCAAAGGTAAACAGCAGACAGACCTGAATCCTTATCTTTACAAGGTCGACCTCAGAAATTTGTTCAGATTGTCTTGGTGACGGATAATGGAAGGAAGGGCAGGCAAGTGGTCGACTTCATTTAAATAAACAAATAAAAAATGAGATAAACTCTCAGGAATAGATAAATAATAACAAAAAAATTCTAAAGTGGAGAAAGCGAGAGAGCGCGAATGCACTCAAGCAAACACAAACAGCACAGCACGATGCGTATTTTTTTTTAAAATTGACAAAATAAATCACAAATAAAAATAAGTGGAAAAGGCGAGAGTGCGCGAGCACACAGGAGCAAAGACAAGCAGCGCAGCTTGATGCGTAGTAAAAAAAATAATAAATAGAAAACTGGTCGAACTCATTAGAAATAAAAACCCAAAAGATTAGATAGACAAACAAACAAAAACATAAATGTGGAGAGAAGGGCAGTGCGGGCAGGAGCAAAGGTAAACAACAGACAGACCTGAATCCTTATCTTTACAAGGTCGACCTCAGAAATTTGTTCAGTTTGTCTTGGTGACGGATAATGGAAGGAAGGGCAGGCAACTTGTCGACTTCATTTAAATAAACAAATAAAAAATGAGATAAACTCTCAGGAATAGATAAATAATAACAAAAAAAATTGTAAAGTGGAGAAAGCGAGAGAGCGCGAATGCACTCAAGCAAACACAAACAGCACAGCACGATGCGTATTTTTTTTAAATTGGCAATATAAATCAAAAATAAATCAAAAATAAAAATAAGTGGAAAAGGCGAGAGTGCGCGAGCACACAGGAGCAAAGACAAGCAGCGCAGCTTGATGCGTAGTAAAAAAAAGAATAAATAGACAACTGGTCGACCTCATTAGAAATAAAAACCCAAAACATTAGAGAGACAAACAAACAAACACATAAATGTGGAGAGATGGGCAGTGGGCGCAGGAGCAAAGGTAAACAGCAGACAGACCTGAATCCTTATCTTTACAAGGTCAACCTCAGAACTTTGTTCAGTTTGTCTCGGTGACGGATAATGGAAGGAAGGGCAGGCAACTGGTCGACTTCATTTAAATAAACAATTAAAAAATAAGATAAACTCTCAGGAATAGATAAATAATAACCAAAAAATTGTAAAGTGGAGAAAGCGAGAGCGCGCGAATGCACTCAAGCAAACACAAACAGCACAGCACGATGCGTATTTTTTTTTATATTGACAAAATAAATAAAAAATAAATCAAAAATAACAATAAGTGGAAAAGGCGAGAGTGTGCGAGCACACAGGAGCAAAGACAAGCAGCGCAGCTTGATGCGCAGCAAAAAAAATAATAAATAGACAACTGGTCGACCTCATTAGAAATAAAAACGCAAAAGATTAGATAGACAAACAAACAAACACATAAATGTGGAGAGAAGGGCAGTGCGCTCAGGAGCAAAGGTAAACAGCAGACAGACCTGAATCCTTATCTTTACAAGGTCGACCTCAGAACTTTGTTCAGTTTGTCTCGGTGACGGATAATGGAAGGATGGGCAGGCAACTGGTCGACTTCATTTAAATAAACAAATAAAAAATAAGATAAACTCTCAGGAATAGATAAATAATAACAAAAAAATTGTAAAGTGGAGAAAGCGAGAGCGCGCATATGCACTCAAGCAAACACAAACAGCACAGCACGATGCGTATTATTTTTTAAAATTGACAAAATAAATCAAAAATAAATCAAAAATAAAAATAAGTGGAAAAGGGCTGGGGATATAGCCTAGTGGCAAGAGTGCCTGCCTCGGATACACGAGGCCCGAGGTTCGATTCCCCAGCACCACATATACAGAAAACGGCCAGAAGCGGCGCTGTGTCTCAAGTGGCAGAGTGCTAGCCTTGAGCGGGAAGAACCCAGGGACGGTGCTCCGGCCCTGAGTCCAAGGCCCAGGACTGGCCAAAAAAAAAAAAAAAAACAAAAACAAAAATAAGTGGAAAAGGCGAGAGTGCGCGAGCACACAGGAGCAAAGACAAGCAGCGCAGCTTGATGCGTAGTAAAAAAAATAATAAATAGACAACTGGTCGACCTCATTAGAAATAAAAACCCAAAAGATTAGATAGACAAACAAACAAACACATAAATGTGGAGAGAAGGGCAGTGTGCGCAGGAGCAAAGGTAAACAGCAGACAGACCTGAATCCTTATCTTTACAAGGTCGACCTCAGAACTTTGTTCAGTTTGTCTCGGTGACGGATAATGGAAGGAAGGGCAGGCAACTGGTCGACTTCATTTAAATAAACAAATAAAAAATAAGATAAACTCTCAGGAATAGATAAATAATAAGAAAAAAATGTAAAGTAGAGAAAGCGAGAGCGCGCGAATGCACTCAAGCAAACACAAACAGCACAGCACGATGCGTACTTTTTTTAAAATTGACAAAATAAATCAAAAATAAATCAAAAATAAAAATAAGTGGAAAAGGCGAGAGTGCGCGAGCACACAGGAGCAAAGACAAGCAGCGCAGCTTGATGCGTAGTAAAAAAAATAATAAATAGACAACTGGTCGACCTCATTAGAAATAAAAACCCAAAAGATTAGATAGACAAACAAACAAACACATAAATGTGGAGAGAAGGGCAGTGCGCGCAGGAGCAAAGGTAAACAGCAGACAGACCTGAATCCTTATCTTTACAAGGTCGACCTCAGAACTTTGTTCAGTTTGTCTCGGTGACGGATAATGGAAGGAAGGGCAGGCAACTGGTCGAGTTCATTTAAATAAACAAATAAAAATTAAGATAAACTCTCAGGAATAGATAAATAATAACAATAAATTGTAAAGTGGAGAAAGCGAGTGCGCGCGAATGCACTCAAGCAAACACAAACAGCACAGCACGATGCGTATTTTTTTTTAAAATGGACAAAATAAATCAAAAATAAATCAAAAATAAAAATAAGTGGAAAAGGCGAGAGTGCGCGAGCACACCGGAGCAAATGCAAGCAGCGCAGCTTGATGCGTAGTAAAAAAAATAATAAATAGACAACTGGTCGACCTCATTAGAAATAAAAACCCAAAAGATTAGATAGACAAACAAACAAACACATAAATGTGGAGAGAAGGGCAGTGCGCGCAGGAGCAAAGGTAAACAGCAGACAGACCTGAATCCTTATCTTTACAAGGTCGACCTCAGAACTTTGTTCAGTTTGTCTCGGTGACGGATAATGGAAGGAAGGGCAGGCAACTGGTCGACTTCATTTAAATAAACAAATAAAAAATAAGATAAACTCTCAGGAATAGATAAATAATAACAAAAAAATTGTAAAGTGGACAAAGCGAGAGCGCGCGAATGCACTCAAGGAAACACAAACAGCACAGCACGATGCGTTTTTTTTTAAAATTGACAAAATAAATCAAAAATAAATCAAAAATAAAAATAAGTGTAAAAGGCGAGAGTGCGCGAGCACACAGGAGCAAACACAAGCAGTGCAGCTTGATGCGTAGTAAAAAAAATAATAAATAGACAACTGGTCGACCTCATTAGAAATAAAAACCCAAAAGATTAGATAGACAAACAAACAAACACATAAATGTGGAGAGAAGGGCAGTGCACGCAGGAGCAAAGGTAAACAGCAGATAGACTTGAATCCTCATGTTTCCAAGGTCGACCTCAGAACTTTGTTCAGTTTGTCTCGGTGACGGATAATGGAAGGAAGGGCAGGTAACTGGTCGACTTCATTTAAATAAACAAAAAAAAATAAGATAAACTCTCAGGAATAGAAAAATAATAACAAAAAAATTGTAAAGTGGAGAAAGCGAGAGCGCGCGAATGCACTCAAGCAAACATAAACAGCACAGCACGATGCGTATTTTTTTTTAAATTGACAAAATAAATAAAAAATAAATCAAAAATAAAAATAAGTGGAAAAGGCGAGACTGCACGAGCACACAGGAGCAAAGACAAGCAGTGCAGCTTGATGCGTAGTAAAAAAAATAATAAAAAGACAACTGGTCGACCTCATTAGAAATAAAAACCCAAAAGATTAGATAGACAAACAAACAAACACATAAATGTGGAGAGAAGGGCAGTGCGGGCAGGAGCAAAGGTAAACAGCAGACAGACCTGAATCCTTATCTTTACAAGGTCGACCTCAGAAATTTGTTCAGATTGTCTTGGTGACGGATAATGGAAGGAAGGGCAGGCAAGTGGTCGACTTCATTTAAATAAACAAATAAAAAATGAGATAAACTCTCAGGAATAGATAAATAATAACAAAAAAATTCTAAAGTGGAGAAAGCGAGAGAGCGCGAATGCACTCAAGCAAACACAAACAGCACAGCACGATGCGTATTTTTTTTTAAAATTGACAAAATAAATCACAAATAAAAATAAGTGGAAAAGGCGAGAGTGCGCGAGCACACAGGAGCAAAGACAAGCAGCGCAGCTTGATGCGTAGTAAAAAAAATAATAAATAGAAAACTGGTCGAACTCATTAGAAATAAAAACCCAAAAGATTAGATAGACAAACAAACAAAAACATAAATGTGGAGAGAAGGGCAGTGCGGGCAGGAGCAAAGGTAAACAACAGACAGACCTGAATCCTTATCTTTACAAGGTCGACCTCAGAAATTTGTTCAGTTTGTCTTGGTGACGGATAATGGAAGGAAGGGCAGGCAACTTGTCGACTTCATTTAAATAAACAAATAAAAAATGAGATAAACTCTCAGGAATAGATAAATAATAACAAAAAAAATTGTAAAGTGGAGAAAGCGAGAGAGCGCGAATGCACTCAAGCAAACACAAACAGCACAGCACGATGCGTATTTTTTTTTATATTGACAAAATAAATAAAAAATAAATCAAAAATAACAATAAGTGGAAAAGGCGAGAGTGTGCGAGCACACAGGAGCAAAGACAAGCAGCGCAGCTTGATGCGCAGCAAAAAAAATAATAAATAGACAACTGGTCGACCTCATTAGAAATAAAAACGCAAAAGATTAGATAGACAAACAAACAAACACATAAATGTGGAGAGAAGGGCAGTGCGCTCAGGAGCAAAGGTAAACAGCAGACAGACCTGAATCCTTATCTTTACAAGGTCGACCTCAGAACTTTGTTCAGTTTGTCTCGGTGACGGATAATGGAAGGATGGGCAGGCAACTGGTCGACTTCATTTAAATAAACAAATAAAAAATAAGATAAACTCTCAGGAATAGATAAATAATAACAAAAAAATTGTAAAGTGGAGAAAGCGAGAGCGCGCATATGCACTCAAGCAAACACAAACAGCACAGCACGATGCGTATTATTTTTTAAAATTGACAAAATAAATCAAAAATAAATCAAAAATAAAAATAAGTGGAAAAGGGCTGGGGATATAGCCTAGTGGCAAGAGTGCCTGCCTCGGATACACGAGGCCCGAGGTTCGATTCCCCAGCACCACATATACAGAAAACGGCCAGAAGCGGCGCTGTGTCTCAAGTGGCAGAGTGCTAGCCTTGAGCGGGAAGAACCCAGGGACGGTGCTCCGGCCCTGAGTCCAAGGCCCAGGACTGGCCAAAAAAAAAAAAAAAAACAAAAACAAAAATAAGTGGAAAAGGCGAGAGTGCGCGAGCACACAGGAGCAAAGACAAGCAGCGCAGCTTGATGCGTAGTAAAAAAAATAATAAATAGACAACTGGTCGACCTCATTAGAAATAAAAACCCAAAAGATTAGATAGACAAACAAACAAACACATAAATGTGGAGAGAAGGGCAGTGCGCGCAGGAGCAAAGGTAAACAGCAGACAGACCTGAATCCTTATCTTTACAAGGTCGACCTCAGAACTTTGTTCAGTTTGTCTCGGTGACGGATAATGGAAGGAAGGGCAGGCAACTGGTCGACTTCATTTAAATAAACAAATAAAAAATAAGATAAACTCTCAGGAATAGATAAATAATAAGAAAAAAATGTAAAGTAGAGAAAGCGAGAGCGCGCGAATGCACTCAAGCAAACACAAACAGCACAGCACGATGCGTACTTTTTTTAAAATTGACAAAATAAATCAAAAATAAATCAAAAATAAAAATAAGTGGAAAAGGCGAGAGTGCGCGAGCACACAGGAGCAAAGACAAGCAGCGCAGCTTGATGCGTAGTAAAAAAAATAATAAATAGACAACTGGTCGACCTCATTAGAAATAAAAACCCAAAAGATTAGATAGACAAACAAACAAACACATAAATGTGGAGAGAAGGGCAGTGCGCGCAGGAGCAAAGGTAAACAGCAGACAGACCTGAATCCTTATCTTTACAAGGTCGACCTCAGAACTTTGTTCAGTTTGTCTCGGTGACGGATAATGGAAGGAAGGGCAGGCAACTGGTCGACTTCATTTAAATAAACAAATAAAAAATAAGATAAACTCTCAGGAATAGATAAATAATAACAAAAAAATTGTAAAGTGCAGAAAGCGAGAGCCCGGGAATGCACTCAAGCAAACACAAACAGCACAGTACGATGCGTATTTTTTTTTAAATTGACAAAATAAATCAAAAATAAATAAAAAATAAAAATAAGTGGAAAAGGCGAGAGTGCGCGAGCCCACAGGAGCAAAGTCAAGCAGCGCAGCTTGATGCGTAGTAAAAAAAAATAATAAATAGACAACTGGTCGACCTCATTAGAAATAAAAACCCAAAAGATTAGATAGACAAACAAACAAACACATAAATGTGGAGAGAAGGGCAGTGCGCGCAGGAGCAAAGGTAAACAGCAGACAGACCTGAATCCTTATCTTTACAAGGTCGACCTCAGAACTTTGTTCAGTTTGTCTCGGTGACGGATAATGGAAGGAAGGGCAGGCAACTGGTCGACTTCATTTAAATAAACAAATAAAAAATAAGATAAACTCTCAGGAATAGATAAATAATAACAAAAAAATTGTAAAGTGGAGAAAGCGAGAGCGCGCGAATGCACTCAAGCAAACACAACAGCACAGCACGATGCGTATTTTTTTTAAAATTGACAAAATAAATCAAAAATAAATCAAAAATAAAAATAAGTCGAAATGGCGAGAGTGTGCGAGCACACAGGAGCAAAGACAAGCAGCGCAGCTTGATGCATAGTAAAAAAAAAATAAATAGACAACTGGTCGACCTCATTAGAAATAAAAACGCAAAAGATTAGATAGACAAACAAACAAACACATAAATGTGGAGAGAAGGGCAGTGCGCTCAGGAGCAAAGGTAAACAGCAGACAGACCTGAATCCTTATCTTTACAAGGTCGACCTCAGAACTTTGTTCAGTTTGTCTCGGTGACGGATAATGGAAGGAAGGGCAGGCAACTGGTCGACTTCATTTAAATAAACAAATAAAAAATAAGATAAACTCTCAGGAATAGATAAATAATAACAAAAAAATTGTAAAGTGGAGAAAGCGAGAGCGCGCGAATGCACTCAAGTAAACACAAACAGCACAGCACGATGCGTATTTTTTTTTAAAATTGACAAAATAAATCAAAAATAAATCAAAAATAAAAATAAGTGGAAAAGGGCTGGGGATATAGCCTAGTGGCAAGAGTGCCTGCCTCGGATACACGAGGCCCTAGGTTCGATTCCCCAGCACCACATATACAGAAAACGGCCAGAAGCGGCGCTGTGTCTCAAGTGGCAGAGTGCTAGCCTTGAGCGGGAAGAACCCAGGGACGGTGCTCCGGCCCTGAGTCCAAGGCCCAGGACTGGCCAAAAAAAAAAAAAAAAACAAAAACAAAAATAAGTGGAAAAGGCGAGAGTGCGCGAGCACACAGGAGCAAAGACAAGCAGCGCAGCTTGATGCGTAGTAAAAAAAATAATAAATAGACAACTGGTCGACCTCATTAGAAATAAAAACCCAAAAGATTAGATAGACAAACCAACAAACACATAAATGTGGAGAGAAGGGCACTGCGCGCAGGAGCAAAGGTAAACAGCAGACAGACCTGAATCCTTATCTTTACAAGGTCGACCTCAGAACTTTGTTCAGTTTGTCTCGGTGACGGATAATGGAAGGAAGGGCAGGCAACTGGTCGACTTCATTTAAATAAACAAATAAAAAATAAGATAAACTCTCAGGAATAGATAAATAATAACAAAAAAATTGTAAAGTGCAGAAAGCGAGAGCGCGCGAATGCACTCAAGCAAACACAAACAGCACAGCACGATGCGTATGTTTTTTTTTTAAATTGACAAAATAAATCAAAAATAAATCAAAAATAAAAATAAGTGGAAAAGGCGAGAGTGCGCGAGCACACAGGAGCAAAGACAAGCAGCGCAGCTTGATGCGTAGTAAAAAAAATAATAAATAGACAACTGGTCGACCTCATTAGAAATAAAAACCCAAAAGATTAGATAGACAAACAAACAAACACATAAATGTGGAGAGAAGGGCAGTGCGCGCAGGAGCAAAGGTAAACAGCAGACAGACCTGAATCCTTATCTTTACAAGGTCGACCTCAGAACTTTGTTCAGTTTGTCTCGGTGAGGGATAATGGAAGGAAGGGCAGGCAACTGGTCGACTTCATTTAAATAAACAAATAAAAAATAAGATAAACTCTCAGGAATAGATAAATAATAACAAAAAAATTGTAAAGTGCAGAAAGCGAGAGCGCGGGAATGCACTCAAGCAAACACAAACAGCACAGCACGATGCGTATTTTTTTTAAAATTGACAAAATAAATCAAAAATAAATAAAAAATAAAAATAAGTGGAAAAGGCGAGAGTGCGCGAGCACACAGGAGCAAAGATAAGCAGCGCAGCTTGATGCGTAGTAAAAAAAATAATAAATAGACAACTGGTCGACCTCATTAGAAATAAAAACCCAAAAGATTAGATAGACAAACAAACAAACACATAAATGTGGAGAGAAGGGCAGTGAGCGCAGGAGCAAATGTAAACAGCAGACAGACCTGAATCTTATCTTTACAAGGTTGACCTCAGAACTTTGTTCAGTTTGTCTCGGTGACGGATAATGGAAGGAAGGGCAGGCAACTGGTCGACTTCATTTAAATAACCAAAAAAAAAATAAGATAAACTCTCAGGAATAGATAAATAATAACAAAAAAATTCTAAAGTGGAGAAAGCGAGAGCGCGCGAATGCACTCAAGCAAACACAAACAGCACAGCACGATGCGTATTTTTTAAAAAAATTGACAAAATAAATAAAAAATAAATCAAAAATAAAAATAACTGGAAAAGGCGAGAGTGCGCGAGCACACAGGAGCAAAGACAAGCAGCGCAGCTTGATGCGTAGTAAAAAAAAATAATAAATAGACAACAGGTCGACCTCATTAGAAATAAAAACCCAAAAGATTGGATAGACAATAAAACAAACACATAAATGTGGAGAGAAGGGCAGTGCGCGCAGGAGCAAAGGTAAACAGCAGACAGACCTGAATCCTTATCTTTACAAGGTCGACCTCAGAACTTTGTTCAGTTTGTCTCGGTGACGGATAATGGAAGGAAGGGCAGGCAACTGGTCGACTTCATTTAAATAAACAAATAAAAAATAAGATAAACTCTCAGGAATAGATAAATAATAACAAAAAAATTGTAAAGTGGAGAAACAAGAGCGCGAGAAAGCACTCAAGCAAACACAAACAGCACAGCACGATGCGTATTTTTTTTTAAAAATTGACAAAATAAATCAAAAATAAATCAAAAATAAAAATAAGTGGAAAAGGCGAGAGTGCGCGAGCACACAGGAGTAAAGATAAGCAGCGCAGCTTGATGCGTAGTAAAAAAAATAATAAATAGACAACTGGTCGACCTCATTAGAAATAAAAACCCAAAAGATTAGATAGACAAACAAACAAACACATAAATGTGGAGAGAAGGGCAGTGCGCGCAGGAGCAAAGGTAAACAGCAGACAGACCTGAATCCTTATCTTTACAAGGTCGACCTCAGAACTTTGTTCAGTTTGTCTCGGTGACGGATAATGGAAGGAAGGGCAGGCAACTGGTCGACTTCATTTAAATAAACAAATAAAAAATAAGATAAACTCTCAGGAATAGATAAATAATAACAAAAAAATTGTAAAGTGGAGAAAGCGAGAGCGCGCGAATGCACTCAAGCAAACACAAACAGCA
Source organism: Perognathus longimembris pacificus (assembly GCF_023159225.1). Lineage (NCBI taxonomy): Eukaryota > Metazoa > Chordata > Mammalia > Rodentia > Heteromyidae > Perognathus > Perognathus longimembris. The sequence goes on from NW_025959674.1 coordinate 10,240, forward strand.
CAGCACGATGCGTATTTTTTTTTAAATTGACAAAATAAATCAAAAATAAATCAAAAATAAAAACAAGTGGAAAAGGCGAGATTGCGTGAGCACACAGGAGCAAAGGCAAGCAGCGCAGCTTGACGCTTACTAAAAAAAAATAATAAATAGACAACTGGTCGACCTCATTAGAAATAAAAACCCAAAAGATTAGATAGACAAACCAACAAACACATAAATGTGGAGAGAAGGGCAGTGCGGGCAGGAGCAAAGGTAAACAGCAGACAGACCTGAATCCTTATCTTTACAAGGTCGACCTCAGAACTTTGTTCAGTTTTTCTCGGTGACAGATAATGGAAGGAAGGGCAGGCATCTGGTCGACTTCATTTAAATAAACAAATAAAAAATAATATAAACTCTCAGGAATAGATAAATAATAACAAAAAAATTGTAAAGTGGAGAAAGCGAGAGCGCGCGAATGCACTCAAGCAAACACAAAGAGCACAGCACGATGCGTATTTTTTTAAAAAATTGACAAAATAAATCAAAAATAAATCAAAAATAAAAATAAGTGGAAAAGGCGAGAGTGCGCGTGCACACAGGAGCAAAGATAAGCAGCGCAGCTTGATGCGTAGTAAAAAAAATAATAAATAGACAACTGGTCGACCTCATTAGAAATAAAAACCCAAAAGATTAGATAGACAAACAAACAAACACATAAATGTGGAGAGAAGGGCAGTGAGCGCAGGAGCAAATGTAAACAGCAGACAGACCTGAATCCTTATCTTTACAAGGTTGACCTCAGAACTTTGTTCAGTTTGTCTCGGTGACGGATAATGGAAGGAAGGGCAGGCAACTGGTCGACTTCATTTAAATAAACAAAAAAAAATAAGATAAACTCTCAGGAATAGGTAAATAATAACAAAAAAATTGTAAAGTGGAGAAAGCGAGAGCGCGCGAATGCACTCAAGCAAACACAAACAGCACAGCACGATGCGTATTTTTTTTAAAAAATTGACAAAATAAATCAAAAATAAATCAAAAATAAAAATAACTGGAAAAAGCGAGAGTGCGCGAGCACACAGGAGCAAAGACAAGCAGCGCAGCTTGATGCGTAGTAAAAAAAAATAATAAATAGACAACTGGTCGACCTCATTAGAAATAAAAACCCAAAAGATTGGATAGACAAACAAACAAACACATAAATGTGGAGAGAAGGGCAGTGCGCGCAGGAGCAAAGGTAAACAGCAGACAGACCTGAATCCTTATCTTTACAAGGTCGACCTCAGAACTTTGTTCAGTTTGTCTCGGTGACGGATAATGGAAGGAAGGGCAGGCAACTGGTCGACGTCATTTAAATAAACAAATAAAAAATAAGATAAACTCTCAGGAATAGAAAAATAATAACAAAAAAATTGTAAAGTGCACAAAGAGAGAGCGCGCGAAAGCACTCAAGCAAACACAAACAGCACAGCACGATGCGTATTTTTTTTAAATTGACAAAATAAATCAAAAATAAATCAAAAATAAAAATAAGTGGAAAAGGCGAGAGTGCGCGAGCACACAGGAGCAAAGACAAGCAGCGCAGCTTCATGCGTAGTAAAAAAAATAATAAATAGACAACTGGTCGACCTCATTAGAAATAAAAACCCAAAAGATTAGATAGACAAACAAACAAACACATAAATGTGGAGAGAAGGGCAGTGCGCGCAGGAGCAAAGGTAAACAGCAGACAGACCTGAATCCTTATCTTTACAAGGTCGACCTCAGAACTTTGTTCAGTTTGTCTTGGTGACGGATAATGGAAGGAAGGGCAGGCAACTGGTCGACTTCATTTAAATAAACAATTAAAAATAAGATAAACTCTCAGGAATAGATAAATAATAACAAAAAAATTGTAAATTGGAGAAAGCGAGAGCGCGCAAATGCACTCAAGCAAACACAAACAGCACAGCACGATGCGTATTTTTTTTTAAATTGACAAAATAAATCAAAAATAAATCAAAAATAAAAATAAGTGGAAAAGGCGAGTGTGCGCGAGCACACAGGAGCAAAGACAAGCAGCGAAGCTTGATGCGTAGTAAAGAAAATAATAAATAGACAACTGGTCGACCTCATTAGAAAAAAAACCCAAAAGATTAGATAGACAAACAAACAAACACATAAATGTGGAGAGAAGGGCAGTGCGCGTAGGAGCAAAGGTAAACAGCAGACAGACCTGAATCCTTACCTTTACAAGGTCGACCTCAGAACTTTGTTCAGTTTGTCTCGGTGACGGATAATGGAAGGAAGGGCAGGCAATTGGTCGACTTCATTTAAATAAACAAATAAAAATAATATAAACTCTCAGGAATAGATAAATAATAACAAAAAATTTGTAAAGTGGAGAAAGCGAGAGCGCGCGAATGCACTCAAGCAAACACAAACAGCACAGCACGATGCGTATTTTTTTAAAAAATTGTCAAAATAAATCAAAAATAAATCAAAAATAAAAATCAGTGGAAAAGGCGAGAGTGCGCGAGCACACAGGAGCAAATGTAAGCAGCGCAGCTTGATGCGTAGTAAAAAAAATAATAAATAGATAACTGGTCGACCTCATTAGAAATAAAAACCCAAAGATTAGATAGACAAACAAACAAACACATAAATGTGGAGAGAAGGGCAGTGAGCGCAGGAGCAAATGTAAACAGCAGACAGACCTGAATCCTTATCTTTACAAGGTTGACCTCAGAACTTTGTTCAGTTTGTCTCGGTGACGGATAATGGAAGGAAGGGCAGGCAACTGGTCGACTTCATTTAAATAACCAAATAAAAAATAAGATAAACTCTCAGGAATAGATAAATAATAACAAAAAAATTGTAAAGTGGAGAAAGCGAGAGCGCGCGAATGCACTCAAGCAAACACAAACAGCACAGCACGTTGCGTATTTTTTTTAAAAAATTGACAAAATAAATCAAAAATAAATCAAAAATAAAAATAACTGGAGAAGGCGAGAGTGCGCGAGCACACAGGAGCAAAGACAAGCAGCGCAGCTTGATGCGTAGTAAAAAAAAATAATAAATAGACAACTGGTCGACCTCATTAGAAATAAAAACCCAAAAGATTGGATAGACAAACAAACAAACACATAAATGTGGAGAGAAGGGCAGTGCGCGCAGGAGCAAAGGTAAACAGCAGACAGACCTGAATCCTTATCTTTACAAGGTCGACCTCAGAACTTTGTTCAGTTTGTCTCGGTGACGGATAATGGAAGGAAGGGCAGGCAACTGGTCGACTTCATTTAAATAAACAAATAAAAAATAAGATAAACTCTCAGGAATAGATAAATAATAACAAAAAAATTGTAAAGTGGAGAAACGAGAGCGCGCGAATGCACTCAAGCAAACACAAACAGCACAGCACGATGCGTATTTTTTTTTAAAAATTGACAAAATAAATCAAAAATGAATCAAAAATAAAAATAAGTGGAAAAGGCGAGAGTGCGCGAGCACATAGGAGCAAAGACAAGCAGCGCAGCTTGATGCGTAGTTAAAAAAATAATAAATAGACAACTGGTCGACCTCATTAGAAATAAAAACCCAAAAGATTAGATAGACAAACAAACAAACACATAAATGTGGAGAGAAGGGCAGTGCGCGCAGGAGCAAAGGTAAACAGCAGACAGACCTGAATCCGGATCTTTACAAGGTCGACCTCAGAACTTTGTTCAGTTTGTCTCGGTGACGGATAATGGAAGGAAGGGCAGGCAACTGGTCGACTTCATTTAAATAAACAAATAAAAAATAAGATAAACTCTCAGGAATAGATAAATAATAACAACAAAATTGTAAAGTGGAGAAAGCGAGAGCGCGCGAATGCACTCAAGCAAACACAAACAGCACAGCACGATGCGTATTTTTTTTTAAATTGACAAAATAAATCAAAAATAAATCAAAAATAAAAATAAGTGGAAAAGGCGAGAGTGCGCGAGCACACAGGAGCAAAGACAAGCAGCGCAGCTTGATGCGTAGTAAAAAAAATAATAGACAACTGGTCGACCTCATTAGAAAAAAAACCCAAAAGATTAGATAGACAAACAAACAAACACATAAATGTGGAGAGAAGGGCAGTGCGCGAAGGAGCAAAGGTAAACAGCAGACAGACCTGAATCCTTATCTTTACAAGGTCGACCTCAGAACTTTGTTCAGTTTGTCTCGGTGACGGATAATGGAAGGAAGGGCAGGCAACTGGTCGACTTCATTTAAATAAACAAATAAAAAATAAGATAAACTCTCAGGAATAGATAAATAATAACAAAAAAATTGTAAAGTGGAGAAAGCGAGAGCGCGCGAATGCACTCAAGCAAACACAAACAGCACAGCACGATGCGTATTTTTTTTTAAATTGACAAAATAAATCAAAAATAAATCAAAAATAAAAATAAGTGGAAAAGGCGAGATTGCGTGAGCACACAGGAGCAAAGACAAGCAGCGCAGCTTGACGCGTAGTAAAAAAAAATAATAAATAGACAACTGGTCGACCTCATTAGAAATAAAAACCCAAAAGATTAGATAGACAAACCAACAAACACATAAATGTGGAGAGAAGGGCAGTGCGGGCAGGAGCAAAGGTAAACAGCAGACAGACCTGAATCCTTATCTTTACAAGGTCGACCTCAGAACTTTGTTCAGTTTTTCTCGGTGACAGATAATGGAAGGAAGGGCAGGCAACTGGTGGACTTCATTTAAATAAACAAATAAAAAATAATATAAACTCTCAGGAATAGATAAATAATAACAAAAAAATTGTAAAGTGGAGAAAGCGGGAGCGCGCGAATGCACTCAAGCAAACACAAACAGCACAGCACGATGCGTATTTTTTTAAAAAATTGACAAAATAAATCAAAAATAAATCAAAAATAAAAATAAGTGGAAAAGGCGAGAGTGCGCGAGCACACAGGAGCAAAGATAAGCAGCGCAGCTTGATGCGTAATAAAAAAAATAATAAATAGACAACTGGTCGACCTCATTAGAAATAAAAACCCAAAACATTAGAGAGACAAACAAACAAACACATAAATGTGGAGAGATGGGCAGTGGGCGCAGGAGCAAAGGTAAACAGCAGACAGACCTGAATCCTTATCTTTACAAGGTCAACCTCAGAACTTTGTTCAGTTAGTCTCGGTGACGGATAATGGAAGGAAGGGCAGGCAACTGGTCGACTTCATTTAAATAAACAAATAAAAAATAAGATAAACTCTCAGGAATAGATAAATAATAACAAAAAAATTGTAAAGTGGAGAAAGCGAGAGCGCGCGAATGCACTCAAGCAAACACAAACAGCACAGCACGATGCGTATTTTTTTTAAATTGACAAAATAAATCAAAAATAAATCAAAAATAAAAATAAGTGGAAAAGGCGAGAGTGCGCGAGCACACAGGAGCAAAGACAAGCAGCGCAGCTTGATGCGTAGTAAAAAAAAAATAAATAGACAACTGGTCGACCTCATTAGAAATAAAAACCCAAAAGATTAGATAGACAAACAAACAAACACATAAATGTGGAGAGATGGGCAGTGCGCGCAGGAGCAAAGGTAAACAGCAGACAGACCTGAATCCTTATCTTTACAAGGTCGACCTCAGAACTTTGTTCAGTTTGTCTCGGTGACGGATAATGGAAGGAAGGGCAGGCAACTGGTCGACTTCATTTAAATAAACAAATAAAAAATAAGATAAACTCTCAGGAATAGATAAATAATAACAAAAAAATTGTAAAGTGGAGAAAGCGAGAGCGCGCGAATGCACTCAAGCAAACACAAACAGCACAGCACGATGCGTATTTTTTTTTAAATTGAGAAAATAAATCAAAAATAAATCAAAAATAAAAATAAGTGGAAAAGGCGAGAGTGCGCGAGCACACAGGAGCAAAGACAAGCAGCCCAGCTTGATGCGTAGTAAAAAAAATAATAAATAGACAACAGGTCGACATCACTAGAAATAAAAACCCAAAAGATTAGATAGACAAACAAACAAACACATAAATGTGGAGAGAAGGGCAGTGCGCGCAGGAGCAAAGGTAAACAGCAGACAGACCTGAATCCTTATCTTTACAAGGTCGACCTCAGAACTTTGTTCAGTTTGTCTCGGTGACGGATAATGGAAGGAAGGGCAGGCAACTGGTCGACTTCATTTAAATAAACAAATAAAAAATAAGATAAACTCTCAGGAATCGATAAATAATAACAAAAAAATTGTAAAGTGCAGAAAGCGAGAGCGCGCGAATGCACTCAAGCAAACACAAACAGCACAGCACGATGCGTATTTTTTTTAAATTGACAAAATAAATCAAAAATAACAATAAGTGGAAAAGGCGAGAGTGCGCGAGCACACAGGAGCAAAGACAAGCAGCGCAGCTTGATGCGTAGTAAAAAAAATAATAAATAGACAACTGGTCGACCTCATTAGAAATAAAAACCCAAAAGATTAGATAGACAAACAAACAAACACATAAATGTGGAGAGAAGGGCAGTGCGCGCAGGAGCAAAGGTAAACAGCAGACAGACCTGAATCCTTATCTTTACAAGGTCGACCTCAGAACTTTGTTCAGTTTGTCTCGGTGACGGATAATGGAAGGAAGGGCAGGCAACTGGTCGACTTCATTTAAATAAACAAATAAAAAATAAGATAAACTCTCAGGAATAGATAAATAATAACCAAAAAATTGTAAAGTGGTGAAAGCGAGAGCGCGCGAATGCACTCAAGCAAACACAAACAGCACAGCACGATGCGTATTTTTTTTTATATTGACAATATAAATAAAAAATAAATCAAAAATAACAATAAGTGGAAAAGGCGAGAGTGTGCGAGCACACAGGAGCAAAGACAAGCAGCGCAGCTTGATGCGCAGCAAAAAAAATAATAAATAGACAACTGGTCGACCTCATTAGAAATAAAAACGCAAAAGATTAGATAGACAAACAAACAAACACATAAATGTGGAGAGAAGGGCAGTGCGCTCAGGAGCAAAGGTAAACAGCAGACAGACCTGAATCCTTATCTTTACAAGGTCGACCTCAGAACTTTGTTCAGTTTGTCTCGGTGACGGATAATGGAAGGAAGGGCAGGCAACTGGTCGACTTCATTTAAATAAACAAATAAAAAATAAGATAAACTCTCAGGAATAGATAAATAATAACAAAAAAATTGTAAAGTGGAGAAAGCGAGAGCGCGCGAATGCACTCAAGCAAACACAAACAGCACAGCACGATGCGTATTTTTTTTTAAAATTGACAAAATAAATCAAAAATAAATCAAAAATAAAAATAAGTGGAAAAGGGCTGGGGATATAGCCTAGTGGCAAGAGTGCCTGCCTCGGATACACGAGGCCCTAGGTTCGATTCCCCAGCACCACATATACAGAAAACGGCCAGAAGCGGCGCTGTGTCTCAAGTGGCAGAGTGCTAGCCTTGAGCGGGAAGAACCCAGGGACGGTGCTCCGGCCCTGAGTCCAAGGCCCAGGACTGGCCAAAAAAAAAAAAAAACAAAAACAAAAATAAGTGGAAAAGGCGAGAGTGCGCGAGCACACAGGAGCAAAGACAAGCAGCACAGCTTGATGCGTAGTAAAAAAAATAATAAATAGACAACTGGTCGACCTCATTAGAAATAAAAACCCAAAAGATTAGATAGACAAACCAACAAACACATAAATGTGGAGAGAAGGGCAGTGCGCGCAGGAGCAAAGGTAAACAGCAGACAGACCTGAATCCTTATCTTTACAAGGTCGACCTCAGAACTTTGTTCAGTTTGTCTCGGTGACGGATAATGGAAGGAAGGGCAGGCAACTGGTCGACTTCATTTAAATAAACAAATAAAAAATAAGATAAACTCTCAGGAATAGAAAAATAATAACAAAAAAATTGTAAAGTGCACAAAGAGAGAGCGCGCGAAAGCACTCAAGCAAACACAAACAGCACAGCACGATGCGTATTTTTTTTAAATTGACAAAATAAATCAAAAATAAATCAAAAATAAAAATAAGTGGAAAAGGCGAGAGTGCGCGAGCACACAGGAGCAAAGACAAGCAGCGCAGCTTCATGCGTAGTAAAAAAAATAATAAATAGACAACTGGTCGACCTCATTAGAAATAAAAACCCAAAAGATTAGATAGACAAACAAACAAACACATAAATGTGGAGAGAAGGGCAGTGCGCGCAGGAGCAAAGGTAAACAGCAGACAGACCTGAATCCTTATCTTTACAAGGTCGACCTCAGAACTTTGTTCAGTTTGTCTTGGTGACGGATAATGGAAGGAAGGGCAGGCAACTGGTCGACTTCATTTAAATAAACAATTAAAAATAAGATAAACTCTCAGGAATAGATAAATAATAACAAAAAAATTGTAAATTGGAGAAAGCGAGAGCGCGCAAATGCACTCAAGCAAACACAAACAGCACAGCACGATGCGTATTTTTTTTTAAATTGACAAAATAAATCAAAAATAAATCAAAAATAAAAATAAGTGGAAAAGGCGAGTGTGCGCGAGCACACAGGAGCAAAGACAAGCAGCGAAGCTTGATGCGTAGTAAAGAAAATAATAAATAGACAACTGGTCGACCTCATTAGAAAAAAAACCCAAAAGATTAGATAGACAAACAAACAAACACATAAATGTGGAGAGAAGGGCAGTGCGCGTAGGAGCAAAGGTAAACAGCAGACAGACCTGAATCCTTACCTTTACAAGGTCGACCTCAGAACTTTGTTCAGTTTGTCTCGGTGACGGATAATGGAAGGAAGGGCAGGCAATTGGTCGACTTCATTTAAATAAACAAATAAAAATAATATAAACTCTCAGGAATAGATAAATAATAACAAAAAATTTGTAAAGTGGAGAAAGCGAGAGCGCGCGAATGCACTCAAGCAAACACAAACAGCACAGCACGATGCGTATTTTTTTAAAAAATTGTCAAAATAAATCAAAAATAAATCAAAAATAAAAATCAGTGGAAAAGGCGAGAGTGCGCGAGCACACAGGAGCAAATGTAAGCAGCGCAGCTTGATGCGTAGTAAAAAAAATAATAAATAGATAACTGGTCGACCTCATTAGAAATAAAAACCCAAAGATTAGATAGACAAACAAACAAACACATAAATGTGGAGAGAAGGGCAGTGAGCGCAGGAGCAAATGTAAACAGCAGACAGACCTGAATCCTTATCTTTACAAGGTTGACCTCAGAACTTTGTTCAGTTTGTCTCGGTGACGGATAATGGAAGGAAGGGCAGGCAACTGGTCGACTTCATTTAAATAACCAAACAAAAAATAAGATAAACTCTCAGGAATAGATAAATAATAACAAAAAAATTGTAAAGTGGAGAAAGCGAGAGCGCGCGAATGCACTCAAGCAAACACAAACAGCACAGCACGTTGCGTATTTTTTTTAAAAAATTGACAAAATAAATCAAAAATAAATCAAAAATAAAAATAACTGGAGAAGGCGAGAGTGCGCGAGCACACAGGAGCAAAGACAAGCAGCGCAGCTTGATGCGTAGTAAAAAAAAATAATAAATAGACAACTGGTCGACCTCATTAGAAATAAAAACCCAAAAGATTGGATAGACAAACAAACAAACACATAAATGTGGAGAGAAGGGCAGTGCGCGCAGGAGCAAAGGTAAACAGCAGACAGACCTGAATCCTTATCTTTACAAGGTCGACCTCAGAACTTTGTTCAGTTTGTCTCGGTGACGGATAATGGAAGGAAGGGCAGGCAACTGGTCGACTTCATTTAAATAAACAAATAAAAAATAAGATAAACTCTCAGGAATAGATAAATAATAACAAAAAAATTGTAAAGTGGAGAAACGAGAGCGCGCGAATGCACTCAAGCAAACACAAACAGCACAGCACGATGCGTATTTTTTTTTAAAAATTGACAAAATAAATCAAAAATGAATCAAAAATAAAAATAAGTGGAAAAGGCGAGAGTGCGCGAGCACATAGGAGCAAAGACAAGCAGCGCAGCTTGATGCGTAGTTAAAAAAATAATAAATAGACAACTGGTCGACCTCATTAGAAATAAAAACCCAAAAGATTAGATAGACAAACAAACAAACACATAAATGTGGAGAGAAGGGCAGTGCGCGCAGGAGCAAAGGTAAACAGCAGACAGACCTGAATCCGGATCTTTACAAGGTCGACCTCAGAACTTTGTTCAGTTTGTCTCGGTGACGGATAATGGAAGGAAGGGCAGGCAACTGGTCGACTTCATTTAAATAAACAAATAAAAAATAAGATAAACTCTCAGGAATAGATAAATAATAACAACAAAATTGTAAAGTGGAGAAAGCGAGAGCGCGCGAATGCACTCAAGCAAACACAAACAGCACAGCACGATGCGTATTTTTTTTTAAATTGACAAAATAAATCAAAAATAAATCAAAAATAAAAATAAGTGGAAAAGGCGAGAGTGCGCGAGCACACAGGAGCAAAGACAAGCAGCGCAGCTTGATGCGTAGTAAAAAAAATAATAGACAACTGGTCGACCTCATTAGAAAAAAAACCCAAAAGATTAGATAGACAAACAAACAAACACATAAATGTGGAGAGAAGGGCAGTGCGCGAAGGAGCAAAGGTAAACAGCAGACAGACCTGAATCCTTATCTTTACAAGGTCGACCTCAGAACTTTGTTCAGTTTGTCTCGGTGACGGATAATGGAAGGAAGGGCAGGCAACTGGTCGACTTCATTTAAATAAACAAATAAAAAATAAGATAAACTCTCAGGAATAGATAAATAATAACAAAAAAATTGTAAAGTGGAGAAAGCGAGAGCGCGCGAATGCACTCAAGCAAACACAAACAGCACAGCACGATGCGTATTTTTTTTTAAATTGACAAAATAAATCAAAAATAAATCAAAAATAAAAATAAGTGGAAAAGGCGAGATTGCGTGAGCACACAGGAGCAAAGACAAGCAGCGCAGCTTGACGCGTAGTAAAAAAAAATAATAAATAGACAACTGGTCGACCTCATTAGAAATAAAAACCCAAAAGATTAGATAGACAAACCAACAAACACATAAATGTGGAGAGAAGGGCAGTGCGGGCAGGAGCAAAGGTAAACAGCAGACAGACCTGAATCCTTATCTTTACAAGGTCGACCTCAGAACTTTGTTCAGTTTTTCTCGGTGACAGATAATGGAAGGAAGGGCAGGCAACTGGTGGACTTCATTTAAATAAACAAATAAAAAATAATATAAACTCTCAGGAATAGATAAATAATAACAAAAAAATTGTAAAGTGGAGAAAGCGGGAGCGCGCGAATGCACTCAAGCAAACACAAACAGCACAGCACGATGCGTATTTTTTTAAAAAATTGACAAAATAAATCAAAAATAAATCAAAAATAAAAATAAGTGGAAAAGGCGAGAGTGCGCGAGCACACAGGAGCAAAGATAAGCAGCGCAGCTTGATGCGTAATAAAAAAAATAATAAATAGACAACTGGTCGACCTCATTAGAAATAAAAACCCAAAACATTAGAGAGACAAACAAACAAACACATAAATGTGGAGAGATGGGCCGTGGGCGCAGGAGCAAAGGTAAACAGCAGACAGACCTGAATCCTTATCTTTACAAGGTCAACCTCAGAACTTTGTTCAGTTAGTCTCGGTGACGGATAATGGAAGGAAGGGCAGGCAACTGGTCGACTTCATTTAAATAAACAAATAAAAAATAAGATAAACTCTCAGGAATAGATAAATAATAACAAAAAAATTGTAAAGTGGAGAAAGCGAGAGCGCGCGAATGCACTCAAGCAAACACAAACAGCACAGCACGATGCGTATTTTTTTTAAATTGACAAAATAAATCAAAAATAAATCAAAAATAAAAATAAGTGGAAAAGGCGAGAGTGCGCGAGCACACAGGAGCAAAGACAAGCAGCGCAGCTTGATGCGTAGTAAAAAAAAAATAAATAGACAACTGGTCGACCTCATTAGAAATAAAAACCCAAAAGATTAGATAGACAAACAAACAAACACATAAATGTGGAGAGATGGGCAGTGCGCGCAGGAGCAAAGGTAAACAGCAGACAGACCTGAATCCTTATCTTTACAAGGTCGACCTCAGAACTTTGTTCAGTTTGTCTCGGTGACGGATAATGGAAGGAAGGGCAGGCAACTGGTCGACTTCATTTAAATAAACAAATAAAAAATAAGATAAACTCTCAGGAATAGATAAATAATAACAAAAAAATTGTAAAGTGGAGAAAGCGAGAGCGCGCGAATGCACTCAAGCAAACACAAACAGCACAGCACGATGCGTATTTTTTTTTAAATTGAGAAAATAAATCAAAAATAAATCAAAAATAAAAATAAGTGGAAAAGGCGAGAGTGCGCGAGCACACAGGAGCAAAGACAAGCAGCCCAGCTTGATGCGTAGTAAAAAAAATAATAAATAGACAACAGGTCGACATCACTAGAAATAAAAACCCAAAAGATTAGATAGACAAACAAACAAACACATAAATGTGGAGAGAAGGGCAGTGCGCGCAGGAGCAAAGGTAAACAGCAGACAGACCTGAATCCTTATCTTTACAAGGTCGACCTCAGAACTTTGTTCAGTTTGTCTCGGTGACGGATAATGGAAGGAAGGGCAGGCAACTGGTCGACTTCATTTAAATAAACAAATAAAAAATAAGATAAACTCTCAGGAATCGATAAATAATAACAAAAAAATTGTAAAGTGCAGAAAGCGAGAGCGCGCGAATGCACTCAAGCAAACACAAACAGCACAGCACGATGCGTATTTTTTTTAAATTGACAAAATAAATCAAAAATAACAATAAGTGGAAAAGGCGAGAGTGCGCGAGCACACAGGAGCAAAGACAAGCAGCGCAGCTTGATGCGTAGTAAAAAAAATAATAAATAGACAACTGGTCGACCTCATTAGAAATAAAAACCCAAAAGATTAGATAGACAAACAAACAAACACATAAATGTGGAGAGAAGGGCAGTGCGCGCAGGAGCAAAGGTAAACAGCAGACAGACCTGAATCCTTATCTTTACAAGGTCGACCTCAGAACTTTGTTCAGTTTGTCTCGGTGACGGATAATGGAAGGAAGGGCAGGCAACTGTTCGACTTCATTTAAATAAACAAATAAAAAATAAGATAAACTCTCAGGAATAGATAAATAATAACCAAAAAATTGTAAAGTGGTGAAAGCGAGAGCGCGCGAATGCACTCAAGCAAACACAAACAGCACAGCACGATGCGTATTTTTTTTTATATTGACAATATAAATAAAAAATAAATCAAAAATAACAATAAGTGGAAAAGGCGAGAGTGTGCGAGCACACAGGAGCAAAGACAAGCAGCGCAGCTTGATGCGCAGCAAAAAAAATAATAAATAGACAACTGGTCGACCTCATTAGAAATAAAAACGCAAAAGATTAGATAGACAAACAAACAAACACATAAATGTGGAGAGAAGGGCAGTGCGCTCAGGAGCAAAGGTAAACAGCAGACAGACCTGAATCCTTATCTTTACAAGGTCGACCTCAGAACTTTGTTCAGTTTGTCTCGGTGACGGATAATGGAAGGAAGGGCAGGCAACTGGTCGACTTCATTTAAATAAACAAATAAAAAATAAGATAAACTCTCAGGAATAGATAAATAATAACAAAAAAATTGTAAAGTGGAGAAAGCGAGAGCGCGCGAATGCACTCAAGCAAACACAAACAGCACAGCACGATGCGTATTTTTTTTTAAAATTGACAAAATAAATCAAAAATAAATCAAAAATAAAAATAAGTGGAAAAGGGCTGGGGATATAGCCTAGTGGCAAGAGTGCCTGCCTCGGATACACGAGGCCCTAGGTTCGATTCCCCAGCACCACATATACAGAAAACGGCCAGAGGCGGCGCTGTGTCTCAAGTGGCAGAGTGCTAGCCTTGAGCGGGAAGAACCCAGGGACGGTGCTCCGGCCCTGAGTCCAAGGCCCAGGACTGGCCAAAAAAAAAAAAAAAACAAAAACAAAAATAAGTGGAAAAGGCGAGAGTGCGCGAGCACACAGGAGCAAAGACAAGCAGCACAGCTTGATGCGTAGTAAAAAAAATAATAAATAGACAACTGGTCGACCTCATTAGAAATAAAAACCCAAAAGATTAGATAGACAAACCAACAAACACATAAATGTGGAGAGAAGGGCAGTGCGCGCAGGAGCAAAGGTAAACAGCAGACAGACCTGAATCCTTATCTTTACAAGGTCGACCTCAGAACTTTGTTCAGTTTGTCTCGGTGACGGATAATGGAAGGAAGGGCAGGCAACTGGTCGACTTCATTTAAATAAACAAATAAAAAATAAGATAAACTCTCAGGAATAGATAAATAATAACAAAAAAATTGTAAAGTGGAGAAAGCGAGAGCGCGCGAATGCACTCAAGCAAACACAAACAGCACAGCACGATGCGTATTTTTTTTAAAATGACAAAATAAATCAAAAATAAATCAAAAATAAAAATAAGTGGAAAAGGCGAGAGTGCGCGAGCACACAGGAGCAAAGACAAGCAGCGCAGCTTGATGCGTAGTAAAAAAAATAATAAATAGACAACTGGTCGACCTCATTAGAAATAAAAACCCAAAAGATTAGATAGACAAACAAACAAACACATAAATGTGGAGAGAAGGGCAGTGCACGCAGGAGCAAAGGTAAACAGCAGACAGACCTGAATCCTTATCTTTACAAGGTCGACCTCAGAACTTTGTTCAGTTTGTCTCCGTGACGGATAATGGAAGGAAGGGCAGGCAACTGGTCGACTTCATTTAAATAAACAAATAAAAAATAAGATAAACTCTCAGGTATATTTAAATAATAACAAAAAAATTGTAAAGTGGAGAAAGCGAGAGCGCGCGAATGCACTCAAGCAAACACAAACAGCACAGCACGATGCGTATTTTTTTTAAAAATTGACAAAATAAATCAAAAATAAATCAAAAATAAAAATAAGTGGAAAAGGCGAGAGTGCGCGAGCACACAGGAGCAAAGATAAGCAGCGCAGCTTGATGCGTAGTAAAAAAAATAATAAATAGACAACTGGTCGACCTCATTAGAAATAAAAACCCAAAAGATTAGATAGACAAACAAACAAACACATAAATGTGGAGAGAAGGGCAGTGCGCGCAGGAGCAAAGGTAAACAGCAGACAGACCTGAATCCTTATCTTTACAAGGTCGACCTCAGAACTTTGTTCAGTTTGTCTCGGTGACGGATAATGGAAGGAAGGGCAGGCAACTGGTCGACTTCATTTAAATAAACAAATAAAAAATAAGATAAACTCTCAGGAATAGATAAATAATAACAAAAAAATTGTAAAGTGGAGAAAGCGAGAGCGCGCGAATGCACTCAAGCAAACACAAACAGCACAGCACGATGCGTATTTTTTTTTAAATTGACAAAATAAATCAAAAATAAATCAAAAATAAAAATAAGTGGAAAAGGCGAGATTGCGTGAGCACACAGGAGCAAAGACAAGCAGCGCAGCTTGACGCGTACTAAAAAAAAATAATAAATAGACAACTGGTCGACCTCATTAGAAATAAAAACCCAAAAGATTAGATAGACAAACCAACAAACACATAAATGTGGAGAGAAGGGCAGTGCGGGCAGGAGCAAAGGTAAACAGCAGACAGACCTGAATCCTTATCTTTACAAGGTCGACCTCAGAACTTTGTTCAGTTTTTCTCGGTGACAGATAATGGAAGGAAGGGCAGGCAACTGGTCGACTTCATTTAAATAAACAAATAAAAAATAATATAAACTCTCAGGAATAGATAAATAATAACAAAAAAATTGTAAAGTGGAGAAAGCGAGAGCGCGCGAATGCACTCAAGCAAACACAAAGAGCACAGCACGATGCGTATTTTTTTAAAAAATTGACAAAATAAATCAAATATAAATCAAAAATAAAAATAAGTGGAAAAGGCGAGAGTGCGCGTGCACACAGGAGCAAAGATAAGCAGCGCAGCTTGATGCGTAGTAAAAAAAATAATAAATAGACAACTGGTCGACCTCATTAGAAATAAAAACCCAAAAGATTAGATAGACAAACAAACAAACACATAAATGTGGAGAGAAGGGCA
>NW_025959675.1:0-25992 GCF_023159225.1 Perognathus longimembris pacificus
GTGTAAATAGGCATCTGGATGTGGATCCAGGAGGTCCCGTCACAGTGTGTTCTGAGTGAGCATGTGGAGGCTGCGGCGAGTGACAGAGAAAGACAGAGATGGAGAGTGGGCTTGCATGTGAGAAATTTCCTGTCCATGTGCGGTGGCAGGAGTGTGTCCGATATGAAGTTGAACAGATGCAATTCAAAGTGTGTGCACGTATACTTGCTTGCTTGAAATTCCCAGGAAACCATTCATTTGGCAAGGCTGCCTTTAGTGCTGTCTGCTTCTCCAAGGTCTCCAGACATGAGTCCGGGGATGCTAAGCAGCCACTGCTGTTGGCGATCCGCATGAGAGTGATGATGACGCCTACGAATAGCAATTGCTGGGAGCCAGGGTGCCTTGGCCAACGTAGGGAAGCGTCAGAATTCCCCTTTCCCTGGTGTCTGAGCATAGCACCCTGCAGGAGCCTTAAACTTATGGCTGTGAGCCAACGGCCCCCCGCATTGCCAGCTCCTGCCTATAGCCATTATGACCCACCGCTACTCGGTAGGAGGAAGGATCTGGCAGAGATGTGGGCCAGAGAGGCCAGGCAAGAGGGCAAACAAGAGTGGAGCGGTCACCTGTGCGGTTAGGAGAACCCAATAACCCCTCACCTGCTGACCTTGAATCTCCATTGTGCTGTCATCGAACAGATGACGTGGATGGGGAGAGAGGTGGCGGATTCAGTCACCGGCCACTTCCAGACTGGCAAGGGCAGAGGAGGTGGGGGAGCTGTCCAACACGGGTTCAGCCAGGATGTGGGATGGAGCGGGAGCGGAGGTGAAAAGTGGACCCAGCCCGTCCCAGCGGGGATTCCAGGTGTGCGATTGGTGGCTCCGGAGGTCCTGTACTTCCCTGTTGGCCTGTGAGAACTGGTGAGCAGTCAGAGCCAACCCCTAAGGGCCTTCGCGTCCCTTTCGCGATGGCAACTCCACTTGGAACACTGGCACACGTCAGCAGGTGGCGCCTAGAACCTGATCACGTCACAGAGCGCCTAACCCTCCAGGCGCCGCCCAGAGGCTTCCCAGCACCCCCTGGGGCGCATGTGCAGTCAAGGAGGCATAAGCAGGGCCTGATGGGCTGTGAGCAACAACTGACTACCGCTAAGAGGCGTCACTCTCCCCCTCCCGCTAAAGCTGATCCTGTTGGAATGCAAATGCAAATGCACCTCAGCACACTGGGCAAGGCATAGAACCCAAATCATCCAGCCACCTCCTGGAGGCTTTGCTACACGGCGGGCCGCGCATGCGCAGTCCTGCAACCTCAGAAGCACACCAGGCTGCTACCTAGCAAGCCAGTGAAGGGCTTCAAGTGGTCTCGGTCAAGTGAGCAGTTGCTTTCTCCAGACTAATAGGATGTCAGTCGCAGGAAAAGGAGCCACAAGGTAGAAAAGGAAGGCCCCAACCCTCCTCCCTCATATACACACCTCCTGCACAGAGAAAAGAAGCAGAGGGATTTGGGGACAGAACAGGGAGACTACAGCTTAGAGGAATGCGGACTGTTGTGCACGAGAGGACTGGCAGAGGCCAGGAGTACAGAGGCTGAGAGCAGAGGGCGAATTGGAGAAGACAACAAGGGCCAGGAAGAGGGAGGGGGTTCTGAATTCCTCAGAGGAAGGGACGAGATGCGTCGGGAGCTGTGTAGCCTGTGAAGCTCAGATGGAGGAGGAGGAAAATGGGAAGCAGAGGCAGGGGCAAAGAGGCAGAGGCCCGGTGGCACGCGTGAGTTGATAGGAGTCTGGAGGCAGGAAGGCTAATGCTAGGAGTGGAAGCAGCAGCAAGGCAGGGGCAAGGAGGGCATGAGAGAGAATCTCAGGGAGTTTGTGGTGAAGCAAATATGAGTGCAGGGGACAAGCCTCAGGAACTCAGCCGCTGATGGAAGTTGGTGGCGAGGAAGGCCAGGATGCTTGCCACGGGACGGGCGCCGTGCCCCCAAGCCCATGACCCAACGAGACGGAAATAGAGCCAGGGCATTCTGGGGCACAGGCCTCTGCCCCTCGCTGCCCACAGTGCCTTGCTTCAGGGTGTAGACCAGAGGGGTAAAGAATGCCTTCTTTGGTTGGGGTACTTCCTGGGATAATCCGTGGTCCTGCCGCATTCACATGTCTCCCCTCATTGCATTCGCCAAGAGTTGTTTGCAATTCAGGTCGCTCAAGCTGCATGGTACAGGGAATGGGGAAACAGGTAAGGACAGCAGGGGAAGACACAAGTGCCAATGGGCTGGCCAACATGCAGGGCTGGGCTCCCTAGCCACGCCCACCACAACAGTATCAGCTTGATTCGATCAAGTCGCACCCAGTGCCCTGAAAACCCTTAGCACCTTCCAAGGCACGGTAAACTGGGTGTGCTCGCAAGTGCGTGAGTGTGTCCGTGTTTGGTTGTACGAGTGCGTGTCTGTCCTGACACCGTACATGGGTGTACTTCCTAAACATAAGTCTGGATATGTGTAAATAGGCATCTGGATGTGGATCCAGGAGGTCCCGTCACAGTGTGTTCTGAGTGAGCATGTGGAGGCTGCGGCGAGTGACAGAGAAAGACAGAGATGGAGAGTGGGCTTGCATGTGAGAAATTTCCTGTCCATGTGCGGTGGCAGGAGTGTGTCCGATATGAAGTTGAACAGATGCGATTCAAAGTGTGTGCACGTATACTTGCTTGCTTGAAATTCCAGGAAACCATTCATTTGGCAAGGCTGCCTTTAGTGCTGTCTGCTTCTCCAAGGTCTCCAGACATGAGTCCGGGGATGCTAAGCAGCCACTGCTGTTGGCGATCCGCATGAGAGTGATGATGACGCCTACGAATAGCATTGCTGGGAGCCAGGGTGCCTTGGCCAACGCAGGAAGCGTCAGAATTCCCTTTCCCTGGTGTCTGAGCATAGCACCCCTGCAGGAGCCTTAAACTTATGGCTGTGAGCCAACGGCCCCCCGCATTGCCAGCTCCTGCCTATAGCCATTATGACCCACCGCTACTCGGTAGGAGGAAGGATCTGGCAGAGATGTGGGCCAGAGAGGCCAGGCAAGAGGGCAAACAAGAGTGGAGCGGTCACCTGTGCGGTTAGGAGAACCCAATAACCCCTCACCTGCTGACCTTGAATCTCCATTGTGCTGTCATCGAACAGATGACGTGGGATGGGGAGAGAGGTGGCGGATTCAGTCACCGGCCACTTCCAGGACTGGCAAGGGCAGAGGAGGTGGGGGAGCTGTCCAACACGGGTTCAGCCAGGATGTGGGATGGAGCGGGAGCGGAGGTGAAAAGTGGACCCAGCCCGTCCCAGCGGGGATTCCAGGTGTGCGATTTGTGGCTCCGGAGGTCCTGTACTTCCCTGTTGGCCTGTGAGAACTGGTGAGCAGTCAGAGCCAACCCCTAAGGGCCTTCGCGTCCCTTTCACTATGGCAACTCCACTTGGAACACTGGCACACGTCAGCAGGTGGCGCCTAGAACCTGATCACGTCACAGAGCGCCTAACCCTCCAGGCACCGCCCAGAGGCTTCCCAGCACCCCTGGGGCGCATGTGCAGTCAAGGAGGCATAAGCAGGGCCTGATGGGCTGTGAGCAACAACTGACTACCGCTAAGAGGCGTCACTCCCCCTCCCGCTAAAGCTGATCCTGTTGGAATGCAAATGCAAATGCACCTCAGCACACTGGGCAAGGCATAGAAACCCAAATCATCCAGCCACCTCCTGGAGGCTTTGCTACACGGCGGGCCGCGCATGCGCAGTCCTGCAACCTCAGAAGCACACCAGGCTGCTACCTAGCAAGCCAGTGAAGGGCTTCAAGTGGTCTCGGTCAAGTGAGCAGTTGCTTTCTCCAGACTAATAGGATGTCAGTCGCAGGAAAAGGAGCCACAAGGTAGAAAAGGAAGGCCCCAACCCTCCTCCCTCATATACACACCTCCTGCACAGAGAAAAGAAGCAGAGGGATTTGGGGACAGAACAGGGAGACTACAGCTTAGAGGAATGCGGACTGTTGTGCACGAGAGGACTGGCAGAGGCCAGGAGTACAGAGGCTGAGAGCAGAGGGCGAATTGGAGAAGACAACAAGGGCCAGGAAGAGGGAGGGGGTTCTGAATTCCTCAGAGGAAGGGACGAGATGCGTCGGGAGCTGTGTAGCCTGTGAAGCTCAGATGGAGGAGGAGGAAAATGGGAAGCAGAGGCAGGGGCAAAGAGGCAGAGGCCCGGTGGCACGCGTGAGTTGATAGGAGTCTGGAGGCAGGAAGGCTAATGCTAGGAGTGGAAGCAGCAGCAAGGCAGGGGCAAGGAGGGCATGAAGAGAGAATCTCAGGGAGTTTGTGGTGAAGCAAATATGAGTGCAGGGGACAAGCCTCAGGAACTCAGCCGCTGATGGAAGTTGGTGGCGAGGAAGGCCAGGATGCTTGCCACGGGACGGGCGCCGTGCCCCCAAGCCCATGACCCAACGAGACGGAAATAGAGCCAGGGCATTCTGGGGCACAGGCCTCTGCCCCTCGCTGCCCACAGTGCCTTGCTTCAGGGTGTAGACCAGAGGGGTAAAGAATGCCTTCTTTGGTTGGGGTACTTCCTGGGGATAATCCCGTGGTCCTGCCGCATTCACATGTCTCCCCTCATTGCATTCCGCCAAGAGTTGTTTGCAATTCAGGTCGCTCAAGCTGCATGGTACAGGGAATGGGAAACAGGTAAGGACAGCAGGGAAGACACAAGTGCCAATGGCTGGCCAACATGCAGGGCTGGGCTCCCTAGCCACGCCCACCACAACAGTATCAGGCTTGATTCGATCAAGTCGCACCCAGTGCCCTGAAAACCCTTAGCACCTTCCAAGGCACGGTAAACTGGGTGTGCTCGCAAGTGCGTGAGTGTGTCCGTGTTTGGTTGTACGAGTGCGTGTGTGTTCCTGACACCGTACATGGGTGTACTTCCTAAACATAAGTCTGGATATGTGTAAATAGGCATCTGGATGTGGATCCAGGAGGTCCCGTCACAGTGTGTTCTGAGTGAGCATGTGGAGGCTGCGGCGAGTGACAGAGAAAGACAGAGATGGAGAGTGGGCTTGCATGTGAGAAATTTCCTGTCCATGTGCGGTGGCAGGAGTGTGTCCGATATGAAGTTGAACAGATGCGATTCAAAGTGTGTGCACGTATACTTGCTTGCTTGAAATTCCCAGGAAACCATTCATTTGGCAAGGCTGCCTTTAGTGCTGTCTGCTTCTCCAAGGTCTCCAGACATGAGTCCGGGGATGCTAAGCAGCCACTGCTGTTGGCGATCCGCATGAGAGTGATGATGACGCCTACGAATAGCATTGCTGGGAGCCAGGGTGCCTTGGCCAACGCAGGGAAGCGTCAGAATTCCCTTTCCCTGGTGTCTGAGCATAGCACCCTGCAGGAGCCTAAAACTTATGGCTGTGAGCCAACGGCCCCCGCATTGCCAGCTCCTGCCTATAGCCATTATGACCCACCGCTACTCGGTAGGAGGAAGGATCTGGCAGAGATGTGGGCCAGAGAGGCCAGGCAAGAGGGCAAACAAGAGTGGAGCGGTCACCTGTGCAGTTAGGAGAACCCAATAAGCCCTCACCTGCTGACCTTGAATCTCCATTGTGCTGTCATCGAACAGATGACGTGGGTGGGGAGAGAGGTGGCGGATTCAGACACCGGCCACTTCCAGGACTGGCAAGGGCAGAGGAGGTGGGGGAGCTGTCCAACACGGGTTCAGCCAGGATGTGGGATGGAGCGGGAGCGGAGGTGAAAAGTGGACCCAGCCCGTCCCAGCGGGGATTCCAGGTGTGCGATTTGTGGCTCCGGAGGTCCTGTACTTCCCTGTTGGCCTGTGAGAACTGGTGAGCAGTCAGAGCCAACCCCTAAGGGCCTTCGCGTCCCTTTCACTATGGCAACTCCACTTGGAACACTGGCACACGTCAGCAGGTGGCGCCTAGAACCTGATCACGTCACAGAGCGCCTAACCCTCCAGGCACCGCCCAGAGGCTTCCCAGCACCCCTGGGGCGCATGTGCAGTCAAGGAGGCATAAGCAGGGCCTGATGGGCTGTGAGCAACAACTGACTACCGCTAAGAGGCGTCACTCCCCCTCCCGCTAAAGCTGATCCTGTTGGAATGCAAATGCAAATGCACCTCAGCACACTGGGCAAGGCATAGAAACCCAAATCATCCAGCCACCTCCTGGAGGCTTTGCTACACGGCGGGCCGCGCATGCGCAGTCCTGCAACCTCAGAAGCACACCAGGCTGCTACCTAGCAAGCCAGTGAAGGGCTTCAAGTGGTCTCGGTCAAGTGAGCAGTTGCTTTTCCAGACTAATAGGATGTCAGTCGCAGGAAAAGGAGCCACAAGGTAGAAAAGGAAGGCCCCAACCCTCCTCCCTCATATACACACCTCCTGCACAGAGAAAAGAAGCAGAGGGATTTGGGGACAGAACAGGGAGACTACAGCTTAGAGGAATGCGGACTGTTGTGCACGAGAGGACTGGCAGAGGCCAGGAGTACAGAGGCTGAGAGCAGAGGGCGAATTGGAGAAGACAACAAGGGCCAGGAAGAGGGAGGGGGTTCTGAATTCCTCAGAGGAAGGGACGAGATGCGTCGGGAGCTGTGTAGCCTGTGAAGCTCAGATGGAGGAGGAGGAAAATGGGAAGCAGAGGCAGGGGCAAAGAGGCAGAGGCCCGGTGGCACGCGTGAGTTGATAGGAGTCTGGAGGCAGGAA
Organism: Perognathus longimembris pacificus; assembly: GCF_023159225.1. Classification (NCBI taxonomy): domain Eukaryota; kingdom Metazoa; phylum Chordata; class Mammalia; order Rodentia; family Heteromyidae; genus Perognathus; species Perognathus longimembris. The sequence goes on from NW_025959675.1 coordinate 6,695, forward strand.
GGCTAATGCTAGGAGTGGAAGCAGCAGCAAGGCAGGGGCAAGGAGGGCATGAAGAGAGAATCTCAGGGAGTTTGTGGTGAAGCAAATATGAGTGCAGGGGACAAGCCTCAGGAACTCAGCCGCTGATGGAAGTTGGTGGCGAGGAAGGCCAGGATGCTTGCCACGGGACGGGCGCCGTGCCCCCAAGCCCATGACCAACGAGACGGAAATAGAGCCAGGGCATTCTGGGGCACAGGCCTCTGCCCCTCGCTGCCCACAGTGCCTTGCTTCAGGGTGTAGACCAGAGGGGTAAAGAATGCCTTCTTTGGTTGGGGTACTTCCTGGGGATAATCCCGTGGTCCTGCCGCATTCACATGTCTCCCCTCATTGCATTCCGCCAAGAGTTGTTTGCAATTCAGGTCGCTCAAGCTGCATGGTACAGGGAATGGGAAACAGGTAAGGACAGCAGGGGAAGACACAAGTGCCAATGGGCTGGCCAACATGCAGGGCTGGGCTCCCTAGCCACGCCCACCACAACAGTATCAGGCTTGATTCGATCAAGTCGCACCCAGTGCCCTGAAAACCCTTAGCACCTTCCAAGGCACGGTAAACTGGGTGTGCTCGCAAGTGCGTGAGTGTGTCCGTGTTTGGTTGTACGAGTGCGTGTGTGTTCCTGACACCGTACATGGGTGTACTTCCTAAACATAAGTCTGGATATGTGTAAATAGGCATCTGGATGTGGATCCAGGAGGTCCCGTCACAGTGTGTTCTGAGTGAGCATGTGGAGGCTGCGGCGAGTGACAGAGAAAGACAGAGATGGAGAGTGGGCTTGCATGTGAGAAATTTCCTGTCCATGTGCGGTGGCAGGAGTGTGTCCGATATGAAGTTGAACAGATGCGATTCAAAGTGTGTGCACGTATACTTGCTTGCTTGAAATTCCCAGGAAACCATTCATTTGGCAAGGCTGCCTTTAGTGCTGTCTGCTTCTCCAAGGTCTCCAGACATGAGTCCGGGGATGCTAAGCAGCCACTGCTGTTGGCGATCCGCATGAGAGTGATGATGACGCCTACGAATAGCATTGCTGGGAGCCAGGGTGCCTTGGCCAACGCAGGGAAGCGTCAGAATTCCCTTTCCCTGGTGTCTGAGCATAGCACCCTGCAGGAGCCTAAAACTTATGGCTGTGAGCCAACGGCCCCCGCATTGCCAGCTCCTGCCTATAGCCATTATGACCCACCGCTACTCGGTAGGAGGAAGGATCTGGCAGAGATGTGGGCCAGAGAGGCCAGGCAAGAGGGCAAACAAGAGTGGAGCGGTCACCTGTGCAGTTAGGAGAACCCAATAAGCCCTCACCTGCTGACCTTGAATCTCCATTGTGCTGTCATCGAACAGATGACGTGGGTGGGGAGAGAGGTGGCGGATTCAGACACCGGCCACTTCCAGGACTGGCAAGGGCAGAGGAGGTGGGGGAGCTGTCCAACACGGGTTCAGCCAGGATGTGGGATGGAGCGGGAGCGGAGGTGAAAAGTGGACCCAGCCCGTCCCAGCGGGGATTCCAGGTGTGCGATTTGTGGCTCCGGAGGTCCTGTACTTCCCTGTTGGCCTGTGAGAACTGGTGAGCAGTCAGAGCCAACCCCTAAGGGCCTTCGCGTCCCTTTCACTATGGCAACTCCACTTGGAACACTGGCACACGTCAGCAGGTGGCGCCTAGAACCTGATCACGTCACAGAGCGCCTAACCCTCCAGGCACCGCCCAGAGGCTTCCCAGCACCCCTGGGGCGCATGTGCAGTCAAGGAGGCATAAGCAGGGCCTGATGGGCTGTGAGCAACAACTGACTACCGCTAAGAGGCGTCACTCCCCCTCCCGCTAAAGCTGATCCTGTTGGAATGCAAATGCAAATGCACCTCAGCACACTGGGCAAGGCATAGAAACCCAAATCATCCAGCCACCTCCTGGAGGCTTTGCTACACGGCGGGCCGCGCATGCGCAGTCCTGCAACCTCAGAAGCACACCAGGCTGCTACCTAGCAAGCCAGTGAAGGGCTTCAAGTGGTCTCGGTCAAGTGAGCAGTTGCTTTTTCCAGACTAATAGGATGTCAGTCGCAGGAAAAGGAGCCACAAGGTAGAAAAGGAAGGCCCCAACCCTCCTCCCTCATATACACACCTCCTGCACAGAGAAAAGAAGCAGAGGGATTTGGGGACAGAACAGGGAGATTACAGCTTAGAGGAATGCGGACTGTTGTGCACGAGAGGACTGGGAGAGGCCAGGAGTACAGAGGCTGAGAGCAGAGGGCGAATTGGAGAAGATAACAAGGGCCAGGAAGAGGGAGGGGGTTCTGAATTCCTCAGAGGAAGGGACGAGATGCGTCGGGAGCTGTGTAGCCTGTGAAGCTCAGATGGAGGAGGAGGAAAATGGGAAGCAGAGGCAGGGGCAAAGAGGCAGAGGCCCGGTGGCACGCGTGAGTTGATAGGAGTCTGGAGGCAGGAAGGCTAATGCTAGGAGTGGAAGCAGCAGCAAGGCAGGGGCAAGGAGGGCATGAAGAGAGAATCTCAGGGAGTTTGTGGTGAAGCAAATATGAGTGCAGGGGACAAGCCTCAGGAACTCAGCCGCTGATGGAAGTTGGTGGCGAGGAAGGCCAGGATGCTTGCCACGGGACGGGCGCCGTGCCCCCAAGCCCATGTACCAACGAGACGGAAATAGAGCCAGGGCATTCTGGGGCACAGGCCTCTGCCCCTCGCTGCCCACAGTGCCTTGCTTCAGGGTGTAGACCAGAGGGGTAAAGAATGCCTTCTTTGGTTGGCGTACTTCCTGGGGATAATCCCGTGGTCCTGCCGCATTCACATGTCTTCCCTCATTGCATTCCGCCAAGAGTTGTTTGCAATTCAGGTCGCTCAAGCTGCATGGTACAGGGAATGGGAAACAGGTAAGGACAGCAGGGGAAGACACAAGTGCCAATGGGCTGGCCAACATGCAGGGCTGGGCTCCCAACCACGCCCACCACAACAATATCAGGCTTGATTCGATCAAGTCGGACCCTGTGCCATGAAAACCCTTAGCACCTTCCAAGGCACGGTAAACTGGGTGTGCTCGCAAGTGCGTGAGTGTGTCCGTGTTTGGTTGTACGAGTGCGTGTGTGTTCCTGACACCGTACATGGGTGTACTTCCTAAACATAAGTCTGGATATGTGTAAATAGGCATCTGGATGTGGTTCCAGGAGGTCCCGTCACAGTGTGTTCTGAGTGAGCATGTGGAGGCTGCGGCAAGTGACAGAGAAAGACAGAGATGGAGAGTGGGCTTGCATGTGAGAAATTTTCTGTCCAAGTGCGGTGGTAGGAGTGTGTCCGATATGAAGTTGAACAGATGCGATTCAAAGTGTGTGCACGTATACTTGCTTGCTTGAAATTCCCAGGAAACCACTCATTTGGCAAGGCTGCCTTTAGTGCTGTCTGCTTCTCCAAGGTCTCCAGACATGAGTCCGGGGATGCTAAGCAGCCACTGCTGTTGGCGATCCGCATGACAGTGATGATGACGCCTACGAATAGCATTGCTGGGAGCCAGGGTGCCTTGGCCAACGCAGGGAAGCGTCAGAATTCCCTTTCCCTGGTGTCTGAGCATAGCACCCTGCAGGAGCCTAAAACTTATGGCTGTGAGCCAACGGCCCCCGCATTGCCAGCTCCTGCCTATAGCCATTATGACCCACCGCTACTCGGTAGGAGGAAGGATCTGGCAGAGATGTGGGCCAGAGAGGCCAGGCAAGAGGGCAAACAAGAGTGGAGCGGTCACCTGTGCAGTTAGGAGAACCCAATAAGCCCTCACCTGCTGACCTTGAATCTCCATTGTGCTGTCATCGAACAGATGACGTGGGTGGGGAGAGAGGTGGCGGATTCAGACACCGGCCACTTCCAGGACTGGCAAGGGCAGAGGAGGTGGGGGAGCTGTCCAACACGGGTTCAGCCAGGATGTGGGATGGAGCGGGAGCGGAGGTGAAAAGTGGACCCAGCCCGTCCCAGCGGGGATTCCAGGTGTGCGATTTGTGGCTCCGGAGGTCCTGTACTTCCCTGTTGGCCTGTGAGAACTGGTGAGCAGTCAGAGCCAACCCCTAAGGGCCTTCGCGTCCCTTTCACTATGGCAACTCCACTTGGAACACTGGCACACGTCAGCAGGTGGCGCCTAGAACCTGATCACGTCACAGAGCGCCTAACCCTCCAGGCACCGCCCAGAGGCTTCCCAGCACCCCTGGGGCGCATGTGCAGTCAAGGAGGCATAAGCAGGGCCTGATGGGCTGTGAGCAACAACTGACTACCGCTAAGAGGCGTCACTCCCCCTCCCGCTAAAGCTGATCCTGTTGGAATGCAAATGCAAATGCACCTCAGCACACTGGGCAAGGCATAGAAACCCAAATCATCCAGCCACCTCCTGGAGGCTTTGCTACACGGCGGGCCGCGCATGCGCAGTCCTGCAACCTCAGAAGCACACCAGGCTGCTACCTAGCAAGCCAGTGAAGGGCTTCAAGTGGTCTCGGTCAAGTGAGCAGTTGCTTTTTCCAGACTAATAGGATGTCAGTCGCAGGAAAAGGAGCCACAAGGTAGAAAAGGAAGGCCCCAACCCTCCTCCCTCATATACACACCTCCTGCACAGAGAAAAGAAGCAGAGGGATTTGGGGACAGAACAGGGAGATTACAGCTTAGAGGAATGCGGACTGTTGTGCACGAGAGGACTGGGAGAGGCCAGGAGTACAGAGGCTGAGAGCAGAGGGCGAATTGGAGAAGATAACAAGGGCCAGGAAGAGGGAGGGGGTTCTGAATTCCTCAGAGGAAGGGACGAGATGCGTCGGGAGCTGTGTAGCCTGTGAAGCTCAGATGGAGGAGGAGGAAAATGGGAAGCAGAGGCAGGGGCAAAGAGGCAGAGGCCCGGTGGCACGCGTGAGTTGATAGGAGTCTGGAGGCAGGAAGGCTAATGCTAGGAGTGGAAGCAGCAGCAAGGCAGGGGCAAGGAGGGCATGAAGAGAGAATCTCAGGGAGTTTGTGGTGAAGCAAATATGAGTGCAGGGGACAAGCCTCAGGAACTCAGCCGCTGATGGAAGTTGGTGGCGAGGAAGGCCAGGATGCTTGCCACGGGACGGGCGCCGTGCCCCCAAGCCCATGTACCAACGAGACGGAAATAGAGCCAGGGCATTCTGGGGCACAGGCCTCTGCCCCTCGCTGCCCACAGTGCCTTGCTTCAGGGTGTAGACCAGAGGGGTAAAGAATGCCTTCTTTGGTTGGCGTACTTCCTGGGGATAATCCCGTGGTCCTGCCGCATTCACATGTCTTCCCTCATTGCATTCCGCCAAGAGTTGTTTGCAATTCAGGTCGCTCAAGCTGCATGGTACAGGGAATGGGAAACAGGTAAGGACAGCAGGGGAAGACACAAGTGCCAATGGGCTGGCCAACATGCAGGGCTGGGCTCCCAACCACGCCCACCACAACAATATCAGGCTTGATTCGATCAAGTCGGACCCTGTGCCATGAAAACCCTTAGCACCTTCCAAGGCACGGTAAACTGGGTGTGCTCGCAAGTGCGTGAGTGTGTCCGTGTTTGGTTGTACGAGTGCGTGTGTGTTCCTGACACCGTACATGGGTGTACTTCCTAAACATAAGTCTGGATATGTGTAAATAGGCATCTGGATGTGGTTCCAGGAGGTCCCGTCACAGTGTGTTCTGAGTGAGCATGTGGAGGCTGCGGCAAGTGACAGAGAAAGACAGAGATGGAGAGTGGGCTTGCATGTGAGAAATTTTCTGTCCAAGTGCGGTGGTAGGAGTGTGTCCGATATGAAGTTGAACAGATGCGATTCAAAGTGTGTGCACGTATACTTGCTTGCTTGAAATTCCCAGGAAACCACTCATTTGGCAAGGCTGCCTTTAGTGCTGTCTGCTTCTCCAAGGTCTCCAGACATGAGTCCGGGGATGCTAAGCAGCCACTGCTGTTGGCGATCCGCATGACAGTGATGATGACGCCTACGAATAGCATTGCTGGGAGCCAGGGTGCCTTGGCCAACGCAGGGAAGCGTCAGAATTCCCTTTCCCTGGTGTCTGAGCATAGCACCCTGCAGGAGCCTAAAACTTATGGCTGTGAGCCAACGGCCCCCGCATTGCCAGCTCCTGCCTATAGCCATTATGACCCACCGCTACTCGGTAGGAGGAAGGATCTGGCAGAGATGTGGGCCAGAGAGGCCAGGCAAGAGGGCAAACAAGAGTGGAGCGGTCACCTGTGCAGTTAGGAGAACCCAATAAGCCCTCACCTGCTGACCTTGAATCTCCATTGTGCTGTCATCGAACAGATGACGTGGGTGGGGAGAGAGGTGGCGGATTCAGACACCGGCCACTTCCGGGACTGGCAAGGGCAGAGGAGGTGGGGGAGCTGTCCAACACGGGTTCAGCCAGGATGTGGGATGGAGCGGGAGCGGAGGTGAAAAGTGGACCCAGCCCGTCCCAGCGGGGATTCCAGGTGTGCGATTTGTGGCTCCGGAGGTCTTGTACTTCCCTGTTGGCCTGTGAGAACTGGTGAGCAGTCAGAGCCAACCCCTAAGGGCCTTCGCGTCCCTTTCACTATGGCAACTCCACTTGGAACACTGGCACACGTCAGCAGGTGGCGCCTAGAACCTGATCACGTCACAGAGCGCCTAACCCTCCAGGCACCGCCCAGAGGCTTCCCAGCACCCCTGGGGCGCATGTGCAGTCAAGGAGGCATAAGCAGGGCCTGATGGGCTGTGAGCAACAACTGACTACCGCTAAGAGGCGTCACTCCCCCTCCCGCTAAAGCTGATCCTGTTGGAATGCAAATGCAAATGCACCTCAGCACACTGGGCAAGGCATAGAAACCCAAATCATCCAGCCACCTCCTGGAGGCTTTGCTACACGGCGGGCCGCGCATGCGCAGTCCTGCAACCTCAGAAGCACACCAGGCTGCTACCTAGCAAGCCAGTGAAGGGCTTCAAGTGGTCTCGGTCAAGTGAGCAGTTGCTTTTTCCAGACTAATAGGATGTCAGTCGCAGGAAAAGGAGCCACAAGGTAGAAAAGGAAGGCCCCAACCCTCCTCCCTCATATACACACCTCCTGCACAGAGAAAAGAAGCAGAGGGATTTGGGGACAGAACAGGGAGATTACAGCTTAGAGGAATGCGGACTGTTGTGCACGAGAGGACTGGGAGAGGCCAGGAGTACAGAGGCTGAGAGCAGAGGGCGAATTGGAGAAGATAACAAGGGCCAGGAAGAGGGAGGGGGTTCTGAATTCCTCAGAGGAAGGGACGAGATGCGTCGGGAGCTGTGTAGCCTGTGAAGCTCAGATGGAGGAGGAGGAAAATGGGAAGCAGAGGCAGGGGCAAAGAGGCAGAGGCCCGGTGGCACGCGTGAGTTGATAGGAGTCTGGAGGCAGGAAGGCTAATGCTAGGAGTGGAAGCAGCAGCAAGGCAGGGGCAAGGAGGGCATGAAGAGAGAATCTCAGGGAGTTTGTGGTGAAGCAAATATGAGTGCAGGGGACAAGCCTCAGGAACTCAGCCGCTGATGGAAGTTGGTGGCGAGGAAGGCCAGGATGCTTGCCACGGGACGGGCGCCGTGCCCCCAAGCCCATGTACCAACGAGACGGAAATAGAGCCAGGGCATTCTGGGGCACAGGCCTCTGCCCCTCGCTGCCCACAGTGCCTTGCTTCAGGGTGTAGACCAGAGGGGTAAAGAATGCCTTCTTTGGTTGGCGTACTTCCTGGGGATAATCCCGTGGTCCTGCCGCATTCACATGTCTTCCCTCATTGCATTCCGCCAAGAGTTGTTTGCAATTCAGGTCGCTCAAGCTGCATGGTACAGGGAATGGGAAACAGGTAAGGACAGCAGGGGAAGACACAAGTGCCAATGGGCTGGCCAACATGCAGGGCTGGGCTCCCAACCACGCCCACCACAACAATATCAGGCTTGATTCGATCAAGTCGGACCCTGTGCCATGAAAACCCTTAGCACCTTCCAAGGCACGGTAAACTGGGTGTGCTCGCAAGTGCGTGAGTGTGTCCGTGTTTGGTTGTACGAGTGCGTGTGTGTTCCTGACACCGTACATGGGTGTACTTCCTAAACATAAGTCTGGATATGTGTAAATAGGCATCTGGATGTGGTTCCAGGAGGTCCCGTCACAGTGTGTTCTGAGTGAGCATGTGGAGGCTGCGGCAAGTGACAGAGAAAGACAGAGATGGAGAGTGGGCTTGCATGTGAGAAATTTTCTGTCCAAGTGCGGTGGTAGGAGTGTGTCCGATATGAAGTTGAACAGATGCGATTCAAAGTGTGTGCACGTATACTTGCTTGCTTGAAATTCCCAGGAAACCACTCATTTGGCAAGGCTGCCTTTAGTGCTGTCTGCTTCTCCAAGGTCTCCAGACATGAGTCCGGGGATGCTAAGCAGCCACTGCTGTTGGCGATCCGCATGACAGTGATGATGACGCCTACGAATAGCATTGCTGGGAGCCAGGGTGCCTTGGCCAACGCAGGGAAGCGTCAGAATTCCCTTTCCCTGGTGTCTGAGCATAGCACCCTGCAGGAGCCTAAAACTTATGGCTGTGAGCCAACGGCCCCCGCATTGCCAGCTCCTGCCTATAGCCATTATGACCCACCGCTACTCGGTAGGAGGAAGGGTCTGGCAGAGATGTGGGCCAGAGAGGCCAGGCAAGAGGGCAAACAAGAGTGGAGCGGTCACCTGTGCAGTTAGGAGAACCCAATAAGCCCTCACCTGCTGACCTTGAATCTCCATTGTGCTGTCATCGAACAGATGACGTGGGTGGGGAGAGAGGTGGCGGATTCAGACACCGGCCACTTCCAGGACTGGCAAGGGCAGAGGAGGTGGGGGAGCTGTCCAACACGGGTTCAGCCAGGATGTGGGATGGAGCGGGAGCGGAGGTGAAAAGTGGACCCAGCCCGTCCCAGCGGGGATTCCAGGTGTGCGATTTGTGGCTCCGGAGGTCCTGTACTTCCCTGTTGGCCTGTGAGAACTGGTGAGCAGTCAGAGCCAACCCCTAAGGGCCTTCGCGTCCCTTTCACTATGGCAACTCCACTTGGAACACTGGCACACGTCAGCAGGTGGCGCCTAGAACCTGATCACGTCACAGAGCGCCTAACCCTCCAGGCACCGCCCAGAGGCTTCCCAGCACCCCTGGGGCGCATGTGCAGTCAAGGAGGCATAAGCAGGGCCTGATGGGCTGTGAGCAACAACTGACTACCGCTAAGAGGCGTCACTCCCCCTCCCGCTAAAGCTGATCCTGTTGGAATGCAAATGCAAATGCACCTCAGCACACTGGGCAAGGCATAGAAACCCAAATCATCCAGCCACCTCCTGGAGGCTTTGCTACACGGCGGGCCGCGCATGCGCAGTCCTGCAACCTCAGAAGCACACCAGGCTGCTACCTAGCAAGCCAGTGAAGGGCTTCAAGTGGTCTCGGTCAAGTGAGCAGTTGCTTTTTCCAGACTAATAGGATGTCAGTCGCAGGAAAAGGAGCCACAAGGTAGAAAAGGAAGGCCCCAACCCTCCTCCCTCATATACACACCTCCTGCACAGAGAAAAGAAGCAGAGGGATTTGGGGACAGAACAGGGAGATTACAGCTTAGAGGAATGCGGACTGTTGTGCACGAGAGGACTGGGAGAGGCCAGGAGTACAGAGGCTGAGAGCAGAGGGCGAATTGGAGAAGATAACAAGGGCCAGGAAGAGGGAGGGGGTTCTGAATTCCTCAGAGGAAGGGACGAGATGCGTCGGGAGCTGTGTAGCCTGTGAAGCTCAGATGGAGGAGGAGGAAAATGGGAAGCAGAGGCAGGGGCAAAGAGGCAGAGGCCCGGTGGCACGCGTGAGTTGATAGGAGTCTGGAGGCAGGAAGGCTAATGCTAGGAGTGGAAGCAGCAGCAAGGCAGGGGCAAGGAGGGCATGAAGAGAGAATCTCAGGGAGTTTGTGGTGAAGCAAATATGAGTGCAGGGGACAAGCCTCAGGAACTCAGCCGCTGATGGAAGTTGGTGGCGAGGAAGGCCAGGATGCTTGCCACGGGACGGGCGCCGTGCCCCCAAGCCCATGTACCAACGAGACGGAAATAGAGCCAGGGCATTCTGGGGCACAGGCCTCTGCCCCTCGCTGCCCACAGTGCCTTGCTTCAGGGTGTAGACCAGAGGGGTAAAGAATGCCTTCTTTGGTTGGCGTACTTCCTGGGGATAATCCCGTGGTCCTGCCGCATTCACATGTCTTCCCTCATTGCATTCCGCCAAGAGTTGTTTGCAATTCAGGTCGCTCAAGCTGCATGGTACAGGGAATGGGAAACAGGTAAGGACAGCAGGGGAAGACACAAGTGCCAATGGGCTGGCCAACATGCAGGGCTGGGCTCCCAACCACGCCCACCACAACAATATCAGGCTTGATTCGATCAAGTCGGACCCTGTGCCATGAAAACCCTTAGCACCTTCCAAGGCACGGTAAACTGGGTGTGCTCGCAAGTGCGTGAGTGTGTCCGTGTTTGGTTGTACGAGTGCGTGTGTGTTCCTGACACCGTACATGGGTGTACTTCCTAAACATAAGTCTGGATATGTGTAAATAGGCATCTGGATGTGGTTCCAGGAGGTCCCGTCACAGTGTGTTCTGAGTGAGCATGTGGAGGCTGCGGCAAGTGACAGAGAAAGACAGAGATGGAGAGTGGGCTTGCATGTGAGAAATTTTCTGTCCAAGTGCGGTGGTAGGAGTGTGTCCGATATGAAGTTGAACAGATGCGATTCAAAGTGTGTGCACGTATACTTGCTTGCTTGAAATTCCCAGGAAACCACTCATTTGGCAAGGCTGCCTTTAGTGCTGTCTGCTTCTCCAAGGTCTCCAGACATGAGTCCGGGGATGCTAAGCAGCCACTGCTGTTGGCGATCCGCATGACAGTGATGATGACGCCTACGAATAGCATTGCTGGGAGCCAGGGTGCCTTGGCCAACGCAGGGAAGCGTCAGAATTCCCTTTCCCTGGTGTCTGAGCATAGCACCCTGCAGGAGCCTAAAACTTATGGCTGTGAGCCAACGGCCCCCGCATTGCCAGCTCCTGCCTATAGCCATTATGACCCACCGCTACTCGGTAGGAGGAAGGATCTGGCAGAGATGTGGGCCAGAGAGGCCAGGCAAGAGGGCAAACAAGAGTGGAGCGGTCACCTGTGCAGTTAGGAGAACCCAATAAGCCCTCACCTGCTGACCTTGAATCTCCATTGTGCTGTCATCGAACAGATGACGTGGGTGGGGAGAGAGGTGGCGGATTCAGACACCGGCCACTTCCGGGACTGGCAAGGGCAGAGGAGGTGGGGGAGCTGTCCAACACGGGTTCAGCCAGGATGTGGGATGGAGCGGGAGCGGAGGTGAAAAGTGGACCCAGCCCGTCCCAGCGGGGATTCCAGGTGTGCGATTTGTGGCTCCGGAGGTCTTGTACTTCCCTGTTGGCCTGTGAGAACTGGTGAGCAGTCAGAGCCAACCCCTAAGGGCCTTCGCGTCCCTTTCACTATGGCAACTCCACTTGGAACACTGGCACACGTCAGCAGGTGGCGCCTAGAACCTGATCACGTCACAGAGCGCCTAACCCTCCAGGCACCGCCCAGAGGCTTCCCAGCACACCTGGGGCGCATGTGCAGTCAAGGAGGCATAAGCAGGGCCTGATGGGCTGTGAGCAACAACTGACTACCGCTAAGAGGCGTCACTCCCCCTCCCGCTAAAGCTGATCCTGTTGGAATGCAAATGCAAATGCACCTCAGCACACTGGGCAAGGCATAGAAACCCAAATCATCCAGCCACCTCCTGGAGGCTTTGCTACACGGCGGGCCGCGCATGCGCAGTCCTGCAACCTCAGAAGCACACCAGGCTGCTACCTAGCAAGCCAGTGAAGGGCTTCAAGTGGTCTCGGTCAAGTGAGCAGTTGCTTTTTCCAGACTAATAGGATGTCAGTCGCAGGAAAAGGAGCCACAAGGTAGAAAAGGAAGGCCCCAACCCTCCTCCCTCATATACACACCTCCTGCACAGAGAAAAGAAGCAGAGGGATTTGGGGACAGAACAGGGAGATTACAGCTTAGAGGAATGCGGACTGTTGTGCACGAGAGGACTGGGAGAGGCCAGGAGTACAGAGGCTGAGAGCAGAGGGCGAATTGGAGAAGATAACAAGGGCCAGGAAGAGGGAGGGGGTTCTGAATTCCTCAGAGGAAGGGACGAGATGCGTCGGGAGCTGTGTAGCCTGTGAAGCTCAGATGGAGGAGGAGGAAAATGGGAAGCAGAGGCAGGGGCAAAGAGGCAGAGGCCCGGTGGCACGCGTGAGTTGATAGGAGTCTGGAGGCAGGAAGGCTAATGCTAGGAGTGGAAGCAGCAGCAAGGCAGGGGCAAGGAGGGCATGAAGAGAGAATCTCAGGGAGTTTGTGGTGAAGCAAATATGAGTGCAGGGGACAAGCCTCAGGAACTCAGCCGCTGATGGAAGTTGGTGGCGAGGAAGGCCAGGATGCTTGCCACGGGACGGGCGCCGTGCCCCCAAGCCCATGTACCAACGAGACGGAAATAGAGCCAGGGCATTCTGGGGCAAAGGCCTCTGCCCCTCGCTGCCCACAGTGCCTTGCTTCAGGGTGTAGACCAGAGGGGTAAAGAATGCCTTCTTTGGTTGGCGTACTTCCTGGGGATAATCCCGTGGTCCTGCCGCATTCACATGTCTTCCCTCATTGCATTCCGCCAAGAGTTGTTTGCAATTCAGGTCGCTCAAGCTGCATGGTACAGGGAATGGGAAACAGGTAAGGACAGCAGGGGAAGACACAAGTGCCAATGGGCTGGCCAACATGCAGGGCTGGGCTCCCAACCACGCCCACCACAACAATATCAGGCTTGATTCGATCAAGTCGGACCCTGTGCCATGAAAACCCTTAGCACCTTCCAAGGCACGGTAAACTGGGTGTGCTCGCAAGTGCGTGAGTGTGTCCGTGTTTGGTTGTACGAGTGCGTGTGTGTTCCTGACACCGTACATGGGTGTACTTCCTAAACATAAGTCTGGATATGTGTAAATAGGCATCTGGATGTGGTTCCAGGAGGTCCCGTCACAGTGTGTTCTGAGTGAGCATGTGGAGGCTGCGGCAAGTGACAGAGAAAGACAGAGATGGAGAGTGGGCTTGCATGTGAGAAATTTTCTGTCCAAGTGCGGTGGTAGGAGTGTGTCCGATATGAAGTTGAACAGATGCGATTCAAAGTGTGTGCACGTATACTTGCTTGCTTGAAATTCCCAGGAAACCACTCATTTGGCAAGGCTGCCTTTAGTGCTGTCTGCTTCTCCAAGGTCTCCAGACATGAGTCCGGGGATGCTAAGCAGCCACTGCTGTTGGCGATCCGCATGACAGTGATGATGACGCCTACGAATAGCATTGCTGGGAGCCAGGGTGCCTTGGCCAACGCAGGGAAGCGTCAGAATTCCCTTTCCCTGGTGTCTGAGCATAGCACCCTGCAGGAGCCTAAAACTTATGGCTGTGAGCCAACGGCCCCCGCATTGCCAGCTCCTGCCTATAGCCATTATGACCCACCGCTACTCGGTAGGAGGAAGGATCTGGCAGAGATGTGGGCCAGAGAGGCCAGGCAAGAGGGCAAACAAGAGTGGAGCGGTCACCTGTGCAGTTAGGAGAACCCAATAAGCCCTCACCTGCTGACCTTGAATCTCCATTGTGCTGTCATCGAACAGATGACGTGGGTGGGGAGAGAGGTGGCGGATTCAGACACCGGCCACTTCCAGGACTGGCAAGGGCAGAGGAGGTGGGGGAGCTGTCCAACACGGGTTCAGCCAGGATGTGGGATGGAGCGGGAGCGGAGGTGAAAAGTGGACCCAGCCCGTCCCAGCGGGGATTCCAGGTGTGCGATTTGTGGCTCCGGAGGTCCTGTACTTCCCTGTTGGCCTGTGAGAACTGGTGAGCAGTCAGAGCCAACCCCTAAGGGCCTTCGCGTCCCTTTCACTATGGCAACTCCACTTGGAACACTGGCACACGTCAGCAGGTGGCGCCTAGAACCTGATCACGTCACAGAGCGCCTAACCCTCCAGGCACCGCCCAGAGGCTTCCCAGCACCCCTGGGGCGCATGTGCAGTCAAGGAGGCATAAGCAGGGCCTGATGGGCTGTGAGCAACAACTGACTACCGCTAAGAGGCGTCACTCCCCCTCCCGCTAAAGCTGATCCTGTTGGAATGCAAATGCAAATGCACCTCAGCACACTGGGCAAGGCATAGAAACCCAAATCATCCAGCCACCCCCTGGAGGCTTTGCTACACGGCGGGCCGCGCATGCGCAGTCCTGCAACCTCAGAAGCACACCAGGCTGCTACCTAGCAAGCCAGTGAAGGGCTTCAAGTGGTCTCGGTCAAGTGAGCAGTTGCTTTTTCCAGACTAATAGGATGTCAGTCGCAGGAAAAGGAGCCACAAGGTAGAAAAGGAAGGCCCCAACCCTCCTCCCTCATATACACACCTCCTGCACAGAGAAAAGAAGCAGAGGGATTTGGGGACAGAACAGGGAGATTACAGCTTAGAGGAATGCGGACTGTTGTGCACGAGAGGACTGGGAGAGGCCAGGAGTACAGAGGCTGAGAGCAGAGGGCGAATTGGAGAAGATAACAAGGGCCAGGAAGAGGGAGGGGGTTCTGAATTCCTCAGAGGAAGGGACGAGATGCGTCGGGAGCTGTGTAGCCTGTGAAGCTCAGATGGAGGAGGAGGAAAATGGGAAGCAGAGGCAGGGGCAAAGAGGCAGAGGCCCGGTGGCACGCGTGAGTTGATAGGAGTCTGGAGGCAGGAAGGCTAATGCTAGGAGTGGAAGCAGCAGCAAGGCAGGGGCAAGGAGGGCATGAAGAGAGAATCTCAGGGAGTTTGTGGTGAAGCAAATATGAGTGCAGGGGACAAGCCTCAGGAACTCAGCCGCTGATGGAAGTTGGTGGCGAGGAAGGCCAGGATGCTTGCCACGGGACGGGCGCCGTGCCCCCAAGCCCATGTACCAACGAGACGGAAATAGAGCCAGGGCATTCTGGGGCACAGGCCTCTGCCCCTCGCTGCCCACAGTGCCTTGCTTCAGGGTGTAGACCAGAGGGGTAAAGAATGCCTTCTTTGGTTGGCGTACTTCCTGGGGATAATCCCGTGGTCCTGCCGCATTCACATGTCTTCCCTCATTGCATTCCGCCAAGAGTTGTTTGCAATTCAGGTCGCTCAAGCTGCATGGTACAGGGAATGGGAAACAGGTAAGGACAGCAGGGGAAGACACAAGTGCCAATGGGCTGGCCAACATGCAGGGCTGGGCTCCCAACCACGCCCACCACAACAATATCAGGCTTGATTCGATCAAGTCGGACCCTGTGCCATGAAAACCCTTAGCACCTTCCAAGGCACGGTAAACTGGGTGTGCTCGCAAGTGCGTGAGTGTGTCCGTGTTTGGTTGTACGAGTGCGTGTGTGTTCCTGACACCGTACATGGGTGTACTTCCTAAACATAAGTCTGGATATGTGTAAATAGGCATCTGGATGTGGTTCCAGGAGGTCCCGTCACAGTGTGTTCTGAGTGAGCATGTGGAGGCTGCGGCAAGTGACAGAGAAAGACAGAGATGGAGAGTGGGCTTGCATGTGAGAAATTTTCTGTCCAAGTGCGGTGGTAGGAGTGTGTCCGATATGAAGTTGAACAGATGCGATTCAAAGTGTGTGCACGTATACTTGCTTGCTTGAAATTCCCAGGAAACCACTCATTTGGCAAGGCTGCCTTTAGTGCTGTCTGCTTCTCCAAGGTCTCCAGACATGAGTCCGGGGATGCTAAGCAGCCACTGCTGTTGGCGATCCGCATGACAGTGATGATGACGCCTACGAATAGCATTGCTGGGAGCCAGGGTGCCTTGGCCAACGCAGGGAAGCGTCAGAATTCCCTTTCCCTGGTGTCTGAGCATAGCACCCTGCAGGAGCCTAAAACTTATGGCTGTGAGCCAACGGCCCCCGCATTGCCAGCTCCTGCCTATAGCCATTATGACCCACCGCTACTCGGTAGGAGGAAGGATCTGGCAGAGATGTGGGCCAGAGAGGCCAGGCAAGAGGGCAAACAAGAGTGGAGCGGTCACCTGTGCAGTTAGGAGAACCCAATAAGCCCTCACCTGCTGACCTTGAATCTCCATTGTGCTGTCATCGAACAGATGACGTGGGTGGGGAGAGAGGTGGCGGATTCAGACACCGGCCACTTCCGGGACTGGCAAGGGCAGAGGAGGTGGGGGAGCTGTCCAACACGGGTTCAGCCAGGATGTGGGATGGAGCGGGAGCGGAGGTGAAAAGTGGACCCAGCCCGTCCCAGCGGGGATTCCAGGTGTGCGATTTGTGGCTCCGGAGGTCTTGTACTTCCCTGTTGGCCTGTGAGAACTGGTGAGCAGTCAGAGCCAACCCCTAAGGGCCTTCGCGTCCCTTTCACTATGGCAACTCCACTTGGAACACTGGCACACGTCAGCAGGTGGCGCCTAGAACCTGATCACGTCACAGAGCGCCTAACCCTCCAGGCACCGCCCAGAGGCTTCCCAGCACACCTGGGGCGCATGTGCAGTCAAGGAGGCATAAGCAGGGCCTGATGGGCTGTGAGCAACAACTGACTACCGCTAAGAGGCGTCACTCCCCCTCCCGCTAAAGCTGATCCTGTTGGAATGCAAATGCAAATGCACCTCAGCACACTGGGCAAGGCATAGAAACCCAAATCATCCAGCCACCTCCTGGAGGCTTTGCTACACGGCGGGCCGCGCATGCGCAGTCCTGCAACCTCAGAAGCACACCAGGCTGCTACCTAGCAAGCCAGTGAAGGGCTTCAAGTGGTCTCGGTCAAGTGAGCAGTTGCTTTTTCCAGACTAATAGGATGTCAGTCGCAGGAAAAGGAGCCACAAGGTAGAAAAGGAAGGCCCCAACCCTCCTCCCTCATATACACACCTCCTGCACAGAGAAAAGAAGCAGAGGGATTTGGGGACAGAACAGGGAGATTACAGCTTAGAGGAATGCGGACTGTTGTGCACGAGAGGACTGGGAGAGGCCAGGAGTACAGAGGCTGAGAGCAGAGGGCGAATTGGAGAAGATAACAAGGGCCAGGAAGAGGGAGGGGGTTCTGAATTCCTCAGAGGAAGGGACGAGATGCGTCGGGAGCTGTGTAGCCTGTGAAGCTCAGATGGAGGAGGAGGAAAATGGGAAGCAGAGGCAGGGGCAAAGAGGCAGAGGCCCGGTGGCACGCGTGAGTTGATAGGAGTCTGGAGGCAGGAAGGCTAATGCTAGGAGTGGAAGCAGCAGCAAGGCAGGGGCAAGGAGGGCATGAAGAGAGAATCTCAGGGAGTTTGTGGTGAAGCAAATATGAGTGCAGGGGACAAGCCTCAGGAACTCAGCCGCTGATGGAAGTTGGTGGCGAGGAAGGCCAGGATGCTTGCCACGGGACGGGCGCCGTGCCCCCAAGCCCATGTACCAACGAGACGGAAATAGAGCCAGGGCATTCTGGGGCAAAGGCCTCTGCCCCTCGCTGCCCACAGTGCCTTGCTTCAGGGTGTAGACCAGAGGGGTAAAGAATGCCTTCTTTGGTTGGCGTACTTCCTGGGGATAATCCCGTGGTCCTGCCGCATTCACATGTCTTCCCTCATTGCATTCCGCCAAGAGTTGTTTGCAATTCAGGTCGCTCAAGCTGCATGGTACAGGGAATGGGAAACAGGTAAGGACAGCAGGGGAAGACACAAGTGCCAATGGGCTGGCCAACATGCAGGGCTGGGCTCCCAACCACGCCCACCACAACAATATCAGGCTTGATTCGATCAAGTCGGACCCTGTGCCATGAAAACCCTTAGCACCTTCCAAGGCACGGTAAACTGGGTGTGCTCGCAAGTGCGTGAGTGTGTCCGTGTTTGGTTGTACGAGTGCGTGTGTGTTCCTGACACCGTACATGGGTGTACTTCCTAAACATAAGTCTGGATATGTGTAAATAGGCATCTGGATGTGGTTCCAGGAGGTCCCGTCACAGTGTGTTCTGAGTGAGCATGTGGAGGCTGCGGCAAGTGACAGAGAAAGACAGAGATGGAGAGTGGGCTTGCATGTGAGAAATTTTCTGTCCAAGTGCGGTGGTAGGAGTGTGTCCGATATGAAGTTGAACAGATGCGATTCAAAGTGTGTGCACGTATACTTGCTTGCTTGAAATTCCCAGGAAACCACTCATTTGGCAAGGCTGCCTTTAGTGCTGTCTGCTTCTCCAAGGTCTCCAGACATGAGTCCGGGGATGCTAAGCAGCCACTGCTGTTGGCGATCCGCATGACAGTGATGATGACGCCTACGAATAGCATTGCTGGGAGCCAGGGTGCCTTGGCCAACGCAGGGAAGCGTCAGAATTCCCTTTCCCTGGTGTCTGAGCATAGCACCCTGCAGGAGCCTAAAACTTATGGCTGTGAGCCAACGGCCCCCGCATTGCCAGCTCCTGCCTATAGCCATTATGACCCACCGCTACTCGGTAGGAGGAAGGATCTGGCAGAGATGTGGGCCAGAGAGGCCAGGCAAGAGGGCAAACAAGAGTGGAGCGGTCACCTGTGCAGTTAGGAGAACCCAATAAGCCCTCACCTGCTGACCTTGAATCTCCATTGTGCTGTCATCGAACAGATGACGTGGGTGGGGAGAGAGGTGGCGGATTCAGACACCGGCCACTTCCAGGACTGGCAAGGGCAGAGGAGGTGGGGGAGCTGTCCAACACGGGTTCAGCCAGGATGTGGGATGGAGCGGGAGCGGAGGTGAAAAGTGGACCCAGCCCGTCCCAGCGGGGATTCCAGGTGTGCGATTTGTGGCTCCGGAGGTCCTGTACTTCCCTGTTGGCCTGTGAGAACTGGTGAGCAGTCAGAGCCAACCCCTAAGGGCCTTCGCGTCCCTTTCACTATGGCAACTCCACTTGGAACACTGGCACACGTCAGCAGGTGGCGCCTAGAACCTGATCACGTCACAGAGCGCCTAACCCTCCAGGCACCGCCCAGAGGCTTCCCAGCACCCCTGGGGCGCATGTGCAGTCAAGGAGGCATAAGCAGGGCCTGATGGGCTGTGAGCAACAACTGACTACCGCTAAGAGGCGTCACTCCCCCTCCCGCTAAAGCTGATCCTGTTGGAATGCAAATGCAAATGCACCTCAGCACACTGGGCAAGGCATAGAAACCCAAATCATCCAGCCACCTCCTGGAGGCTTTGCTACACGGCGGGCCGCGCATGCGCAGTCCTGCAACCTCAGAAGCACACCAGGCTGCTACCTAGCAAGCCAGTGAAGGGCTTCAAGTGGTCTCGGTCAAGTGAGCAGTTG